>NC_037670.1:28194980-28386129 GCF_003255815.1 Theropithecus gelada | reverse complement strand
ATATAAAAAAAAAAAAAAAATTTTAAATTTTTTTTTTTTTTTTTTTTTTTTTTTTTTTTTGAGACGGAGTCTTGCTCTCGTCACCCAGGCTGGAGTGCAGTTGTGTGATCTTGGCTCACTGCAACCTCCACCTCCTGGATTCAAGCAATTCTCCTGCCTCAGCCTCCTGAGTAGCTGGGAATACAGGCACCCGCCACCATACCCAGCTAATTTTTGTGTTTTGGTCTCGAACTCCTGACCTCAGGTGATCCACCCACCTCTGCTTCCCAAAGTGCTGGGATTACAGGCGTGAACCACCGTGCCCTGCCACAAATGTCTTTTAAATAGATAAAAACATGCTCATCCCCACTCGTAATCATATACATGCAAATTAAAATTATCAAGAGATTTCATTAAACTACCAGTAGATGAGTAAGATCATCTGTAAAATGGGGCTACTTGCAAAGCCTTCTCCACAGTTTAGTTCACGTATCTAAGGCAGTCAGAATGGTGTCTGACAGGTGAAGCTCATAGAGGTCAGTTATTATTATTGGCATGCTTAAGGATAATTGGCATTATTGAGATGTATACCGTATATACCTTCTGTTCAGTCATTCATCTTCTAGGAATTTGGGGGGCTTAGGTATAAGCCTGTTTAAAGGATATAGGCACAGACATAGTCATTGACCCATTGTCTCCATTGTTTGTAACTGCAAAAGATTGGAAACTACATAAATGCCCATTGACAGAGAACTGATTAAAAACAGTATGAAGATCCATGCAATGGGCTCCTGTGCAAGCATTGAAAGAAATAGGAAATGCTGGGCTCAGTGGCTCACACCTGTAATCCCAGCACTTTAGGAGGCTGAGGTGGGTGGATCACCTGAGGTCAGGAGTTCGAGACCAGCCTGGCCAACATGGTGAAACCCAGTCTCTACTAAAAATAAAAAAAATTAGCAGGGTGTGGTGATGGTGAGGGGCCTGTAGTCCCAGCTACTAAGGAGGCTGAGGCAGGAGACTCACTTTAACCCATGAGGCAGAGGTTGCAGTGAGCCGAAATTGCACCACTGCACTCCAGCCTGGGCAGCAGAGTGAGACTTGGGGAAAAAAAAAAGAAAGAAGAAAGAAAGAAGGAAAGAAAGAAAGAAAGAAAGAAAGAAAGAAAGAAAGAAAGAAAGAAAGAAAGAAAGAAAGAAAGAAAGAAAGAAAGAGAGAGAGAGAGAAGGGAGGGAGGGAGGGAGGAAAGAAGGAAGGAAGGAAGGAAGGAAGGAAGGAAGGAAGGAAGGAAGGAAGGAAGGAAGGAAGGAAGGAAGGAAAGAAGGAAGGAAGGAAGGAAGGAAAGAGAAAGAAAGGCATGGTGGTGCACACCTGTAGTCCCAGCTACTTGAGAGGCTGAGAGGGGAGGAGGCCTTGAGCCAGGAGTTTGAGGTCACAGTGAGCCATATCACCCCACTGCACTACACTCCAGCCTGGGCAACAGAGCGTGACCTCGTCTCAAAAAACAAAAGAACAATCTTCCATATATTGCTAAATAGGGGGAAAATAAGTACGGGGCCCATTGGTGTGTGCGTATACCATCATTTGTATATAAAAGCTAGATATTCTTGTATGTGCATAAAATATTTCTGAAAGGAGACATAAGAATCCCTTTATTACCTGTAGGCAGTATTTTAAAAAATGGTTTATTTGTTTATTTTTACTATATGTCTATTATCTATTGAAAAGGTAGATTTTTTTTTTAAGTGTCAAGAGTTTACAACAAACATATTAACTCTTTCAGGTAATCAGCTGTTTCTATGAGAGTATGTTTGCAATTCTTGCTTCAAACATCTTATTAAATTGGTTTTAACTTCCATCTGTCTGCCTGATGTGCCTGATTTGCATCTTCTTGCAGGAATGTTCCCCTGTATAAGAGAAACAAGCTCTCCCTCGCTGTGATCTATTGAAAGTCAGCTCTCAACACAAGGTTGTAATAATAATAATAATTTTAAAAAGAAAAGTTTTTTAGAAGAAAAAATAAAAGAAAAAAAAGAAACATGCTGGTTCACATCAGACAGCTAAGTAAACTGCGTGTGCAAATTGTCCTGACTTTAACCCAAAAAGCCTTGTGAAATTCAGTGATTCCGTCTCCCTCTGAGTAAGCACCCCGCGACATTGTTGGTGTAGACCCATAGGCTCTGGAAGCACTATCCGAAGTCACTCTGGGACCTGCGGGATTCTTGCACAGCAAGGCTACGTGGTACCCATGGATGCTCTGCCCCCCTGTGGCGAGAAGCTGCCATAACAATGGGGCCACAGCCAAGGAGCCCCCACCGACGGATTCCCCGGGTGTCTAGGCCAAGGGTTCTCAATAGAGGGCGCCAATGAGGCAGCCGGGAGCTATGGACAGAATGGGAGCTATGTATGTTAGAAAGCGTAACTAACAGTCAGATACGTGGATTTGACACATGCACATACGAAAGCAATCAAACACGTAAGTGCTTAATTCTGGGCTTAGTAACAGTTACTGGTTAGCTTTTTAAACAAACAAACAAAAAACAAATTCTGGTATTTTATATTTAGACAAACTTCTCCCGAAGAACCGTGGCATCTGCTGAGCCAGGGCCTGCCTCAGTCTGACTGAGGGAGTTCCCACGGTGCGTGGGAACCCGTGGCTCCGGTGCTTGGGTGCCCCAGAAAGTGCATCCGTAAGGCCATAGAGGACCAAAGGGGCCACATGTGGCCACGTAGTCTAAAAGTTCGGGATGATTCTAGAACAGAGGTCAGCACACTCTTTTCTGCAGAGGGACAGGTACTAAATATTTTTGGATGTGTGGTCCATACGTTCTCCATCACAAGGACCCAACTCAGCGTTTGCAGCGTGAATGCACCCATGAATAATATTAACATAGAAACCAAGAGTGTGTCTGTGTTCCAATAAAACTTTATTTACTAAAACAGGTGGTGGGTGTGATGGTTAATACTGAGTGCCAACTTGATTGGATACAAAGTATTGATCCTGGGTGTGTCTGTGAGGGTGTTGCCAAAGGAGATTAACATTTGAGCCATTGGCCTGGAAAGGCAGACCCACCTTTCATCTGAGTGGGCACCCTCTAATCAGCTGCCAGCTCGGCTAGCATAGAAGCAGGCAGAAAAATGTGAAAAGGAGAGACTGGCCTAGCCTGCTAGCCTCCATCTTTCTCCTGTGCTGGATGCTTCCTGCCTTCGAACACTGGACTCCAAGTTCTTCAGTTTTGGAACTCAGACTGGCTTCCTTGCTTCACAGCTTGCAGACGGCCTATTGTGGGAACTTGTGATCGTGTAAGTTAATACTTCATAAACTCCTGTTTATATTATGTGTGTGTATATATACACACACACACACACACATACACACACATATAATGGAATATATATATATTCACTCCATTAGTTCTGTCCCTCTAGAGAATCCTGATGAATACAGTGGGCTACATGCCTTTTAGAATGGCCCAAACCCAGAACACTGACAACCCCAAATGCTGGTGAGGATGTGGTGTTTTGTATCCCCATTCATTGCTGGTGGTAATGCAAAGTGGTGCAGCCAGTTTGGAACACAGTTTGGCAGCTCCTTACAAAATGACATGTCCTCTTACCATACGATCCAGCAATCATATTCCTAGGTATTTACCCAAAGGAGTTGAAAACTTGCATCCACACAAAAACTTGCACACAGATGCTCATAGCAAGCTTTATTTATTATTGCCCAAACTTGGAAGCAAACAGGATGTTCACCAGTAGGTGAATGGATAAACTGTGGTGCATCCACACAATAGAATATTATTCAGTGCTAAAAAGAAATGAGCTTTCAAGACATGAAAAGACATGGAGGAAACTGAAATGACTATGACTAAGTGAAAGAAGCTAATATGAAAAGCTACATACTGTAAGACTCCAATTATGCGACATTCTGAAAAAGACAAAACTATGGTAAAAACATCAGTGGTTGCCAGCGGTTGAGACAGGTGTGGGGAGGATAACCAGGTAGAGCACAGAGGACTTTTAGGGCAGCGAAAATGCTCTGTATGTTACTATAATGGTGGATACATTATACAGCAGGTCCTTGGATGACACCATCTCGCTCAACATCATTTTGCTATAAAGTTGATGAGAAAAAAAGTCTATTCCTAGCCAGGCCACTGTCTCTGTAGAGGGTGTGCATTCTCCCCAGGTCTGTGTGGGTTTCCTCTGGGTTCTCCAGTTTCCTCCCACATCCCAAAGCTATGCCCAGTAGGTGAACTGGCATGTCTGCATGGTCCTAGTGTGAGCGAGTGTGGGAGTGGGTGAGCGTGCCCTATGATGGAGGAGGACCCTGTCCAGGGCTGGTGTCTGCCTTGACCCTGTGCCTCTGGGATGGGCTTTGCCATCCACGGCTCTGAAGTGGAATAAGCCAGTCAATAATACTCTTGCTTGTATTTTTTTTGTTGTTGTTGTTGTTGTTTGTTTTCGAGACAGAGTCTCACTCTGTTGCCCAGGCTAAAGTGCAGTGGCACAAATTCAGCTCACTGCAACCTCCACCTCAGGGTTCAAGTGATTCTTGTGCCTCAGCCTCCTGAGTAGCTGGGACTACAGGCATGCGCCACCATGCCCAGCTAATTTTTGTATTTTTAGTAGAGACGGGGTTTCGCTGTGTTGGTCAGGCTGGTCTCGAACTCTTGACCTCAGGTGATCTGCCTGCCTCGGCCTCCCAAAGTGCTGGGATTACAGGCGTGAGTCACTGCGCCCAGCTTTCACCTGTTTGTATTAATCTTTCCTAAATGTATTCATTTAGGAAATTCTTTTGATGAATTCAGATCAACTAAACATTCATTTCGATATTTAGTATTAGAAGTGTTTGAGGTCTTTATAAGTTTGGTGATGTTTTTGTGACCAGAAACAGGCCATAGCAACTTAACTCTTGTTTATATTAATTAGCTTATGGTAAAATTAGTTTCTTTTTTTTTTTTTTTTTTTTTTTGAGATGGAGTCTGGCTCTGTCACCCAGGCTGGAGTGCAGTGGCCGGATCTCAGCTCACTGCAAGCTCGGCCTCCCGGGTTTACGCCATTCTCCTGCCTCCGCCTCCCGAGTAGCTGGGATTACAGGCGCCCGCCACCTCGCCCGGCTAGTTTTTTGTATTTTTTAGTAGAGACGGGGTTTCACCGGGTTAGCCAGGATGGTCTCGATCTCCTGACCTTGTGATCTGCCCGTCTCGGCCTCCCAAAGTGCTGGGAAGTTTCTTTATATGTCATTTTGCTTCATGTTGCAAGAACCTATTGATGACGCGAAGTGAGAACTTACTGTACAACACCGAGAATGAATACGAAGGTAAACCGTGGACTCTGGGTGACAGTGATGTGTTAATGTAGGTTCATGGAGTATAGCAAATGTACCGCTGTGGTTGGGGAATGTTGTGGATGCGTGGGGAAAGGGGGTTTATGGGAAATCTCTGTACTTTCCATTCGATTTTTCTGTGAACCTAAAACTGCTCTAAAAAATTAAGTCTTCATGAAAAAAACAAAAATAAACCAATGAAAAACCAGATGGCAGGCCTGATTTGTCCTGCAGGCTATAGTTGGCCAACCCCTGGTCTAGAATGTTCATTCCTGTCTCTGAAACTCAGTGATGCTGTATCTCGTTGAAAATGTGTGATGTTTTCCAGTCTCTGCCCCAGGAACTGAAGGCAGCTCAGCAGAGGGACGCGCATGGTCATTGGCTAATGTTTGCTCAGTTAGTGTCCAGGCGTCTCGTGGCATAAATACACATAAGTATGACCTCTATGAGCTGTGGGGCAGGATAGGGTGAGAGCTGACACATTGAATCCTTCGGTGCTGTACAGTAGAAGGCCCCAAAGTCCTTGATCCTAGAAATTCACTCAACTAATACAGTCATCTGGCCGGGCCAGCGGCTCACGCTTGTAATCCCAGTACTTTGGGAGGCTGAGGCAGGCAGATCACTTGAGGTCAGGAGTTCGAGACCAGTCTGGTCAACATGGTGAAACCCCATCTCTATTAAAAATACCAAAATTAGCCAGGCTTGTGGCATACAGCTGTAATCCCTGCTACTTGGGAGACTGAAGCAGGAGAATTGCTTGAACCCAGGAGGCGGAGGCTGCAGTGAGCTGAGATTATGCTGCTGTCCTCCAGCCTGAGCGACAGAGTGAGACTCTGTCTCAAAAAAAAAAAAAAAAAGAAAAAAAAAATTGTTGTCAACTGTTGCCATCCTTATCAAAACACATGGCTGCATCAAAACGCACAAAATTTCTATGCCTGCTTCAAGTTCTCCCCACATCCTGTGAACACATGTGTACAAAGAAAATACACCTTCTACCTCCTTTCCTCCATGACTCCACGAGGGTCTCTTGCCTCCCTTTGCCCTATCTGGTGGTGCGTTTTGCTGTGGACTGAGTGTGCTCCCTTGAGATTCCTGTGCTGAGATCCCAACCTCCAAGGTGATGGGATTAGGAGGTGGGGGCTGTGGGAGGTAATCAGGCCATGAGGGTGGAACTTTCATGGATGGGAACAGAGCCCTTATAAAAGGGACCCCAGAGAGCTGCCTTGCCCTCTTCCACCATGTGAGGACACAGCGAGAAGATGGCCATCTATGAACCAGGGACTAGAGAGGGAGCCCTCACCAGACGCTGAATCTGCCAGCACCTTGATCTTGGACTTCCCGGTCCCCAGGACTGTGAGAAATAAATGTCTGTTGTTTATAAGCTGCTCAGTCTATGGTAGTTTGTTACAGCAGCTGGAATGGACTAAGTCACCTTTCTTTTCCTCCTTTCCTATTTCGCTTCTCATGCAGCATCAGCCTTTGAGTGCATGACCTCAGCTTCTCCATCAATTCATAAATTCCTGTCTGGGAGGGGTTCAGTCCTGCTAGCTCTTGAGGACTTGCTTAATAGCTAAAACTTTGGAGATTTCTCTCTTCTCTCTCTGTTTAAACCAAAGGTATTAGAAAGACAACACTTTAAGGCAAAGTAGGCAGAAAGCTTGGATCTGGTGTGTGTTCAGCAATCAGCCTTAGGAGGTGTCTCTAAACTCTAAGGAATAGCCCATATGGTTTAGTTTACACTTCATCCCTAAATACATAATTCTGCTTCTCATTCCCTACTTAAGGGAGTCCATGTAAAGATTTGTAAGGCAATAGGCTGTGAAGCAGTGACCAGGTGGCAAGATCACACCTTTTCCTTTGTTCCTGTGGCTGGTGGCTTGCTGCAGTCTGCAGCTCTGTGTTTTCTTAATGTTCCCAGTTAGGGTTCTTTGGTTTTTACATACACATTTAATCAACTCTTCTTGTTACTTTCTCTGCTAGAATAAATGATGGAATTTCTGTTTTCCTCACTGGAGCCTGACTGATCAACTATAAAATAAGTGATGAGGCATGTTTGTGTCAGGGATAAGAATATGCAGCCAAAACTTCACTTGAGAAACGTCACAGTTGGGTTTCTGATAGTAGCTTTGATTTGGTGATAGCAAATGATCCTGACCTTGTGTCAAGAGCTTGGTATGCCCAAGGCACTCTTCCAAACCCTTGGCCTACAACCACTGTAGGTATAGTAGGGCTGTGGTGTCATTTTTCTTTCCAAATTCCTGTCACCCAAGCATGTGGCCTTATTTGGAGATGGGGTCATTGCAGATGTCATGAGGGTAAGGATGGAGATGAGATGATCTGGATTAGAGTTGGTGCTAAATCTAATGATGAATGTTTTATAAGAGACATGAAAGGGCATACAGACACACAGGAGAGGAGGCCACGTGAAGATGGCGGTGGAGGCAACAGTGATACAGCCACAAGCCAAGGGATGTGAGGGGCCACCTGCAGTTGGGAGAGGCAGGAAGGATCCTCAGAAGGCATGGAGCCTAGGAGGGAGCCTGTCCCTGTTGGTACCTTGATTTTGGACTTCCAGCCTCCAGAACCACAAGAGGTTACATTTCCGTTGTTTTCAGCCACTGATTTTTGTGGTCATTGGTTATGGCAGCCACAGGAAATAAGATAATCACCCACTTAATTTTCCTAGGAAAGCTGTGTTTTGAAAGTCCTCTTGAAGCCTGGGTTCCTCTCTCTGCATCTCCCAGGTTTCTCTCAAAGCTTGTGGACTCTCCATTCCTCACATTAACTCAGGCCTTTCATTGCCAAGTGACCCCGAGCCCCGCCTTCCCGGGTGCTGGGGGAGCCTTCCTGACCCACTGGAAGTGGACCTGCTCATCTCCTTGATGTGAAACTGCATGAGGGGGCCTGTGTCTGAGGATTGTCTGGCGTGAGGGGAGAGACACCACGTGGGGAGAGAGGAGTGAATGAGCAGGCCGGGGCATGAGGGGACCGTGACAGGAACCTGGCCTTCCATTCTGTGGAAGCCTGAGACAAGCAGCAACTTCTCTCATTCCTTCTCTCTATGAGAACACAGGAACTGGGACACTCAGCTTACTACCCTAATTCGCTGAGCCTCGGAAGAAAAGCAGCTTAGATTTTTAATCCCATCCAAAGTGGAGTCCCTCCTGCTCCCACTGCCTTGTTCTCACCCCCTTTCGGGATGTGCAAGGCCATCAGAAGGCGTGAATTGCTCCACTGATTCCCCTAATTGTCCCTTTCTCCCCACTCCTGGGGAGGCCCCAGTGGTGACCTCATCCACCTTCAGAGGCAGGTGCTGGAGGAGGAAAGGATGTGGGAGTTCAAGCTGGCTGCAGAGGCCCAAGAGCCCGGATGGTGTCCTTCCAGCTAACTGGAGAGGCATTCTTCCTACCGGGCAGCCACTGCCCCACTCCAGGGCCCCTGGCTCAGCTAGGGAAGCGGGGCTGGGTTTCATCCCCTGCTCACCCCCCTAAGCCCAGTGCTGGACTCAGTGCAGAACCTGCCTAGCCATCTCCAGCAGTGGCATAAGGCCTAAAATCAAAACCAATGTTATGTGCTGCCTTGACATGTGGTAAAATATGGAGGACCTCAAGTGGCCTAACTGCAAACTCCCCTCCCGCCTCTGCTCCCATAAATAGAGTCTCCCTGCTGGGCAACCCTTCTTATCCCAGGGACCAGATACCACCCTTGTTTATTCCCAAGTAGCAGGCTTCAGTTCCCTACCAGTCTACGGAATTATTTAACAACCTCCTGCAGAAACCAGGGGCCACTCCACCCTCTGTATTAGTCTGTTCTCACACTGCTAATAAAGACATACCTAAGACCGGGTAATTTATAAAGAAAAGAAGTTTAATTGATTCACAGTTCCATGTGGCTGGGGAGGCCTGAGAAAACTTACAATCATGGTGGAAGGGGAAGCAAACATGTCCTTCTTCACATGGCGGCAGGAAGGAGAAGTGCTGAGCAAAAGGGGGAAAAGCCCCTTATAAAACCATCAGATTTCGTGAGAACTCACTCACTATCACAAGAACAGCATGGAGGTAACCCGCACATGGTTCAATCACCTCCCACTGGGTCCTTCCCACGAGTCGTGGGGACTATGGGAATCACAATTCAAGATGAGATGTGGGTGGGGTCATGGCCAAATCGTATCACTCTTGTTACTACCAAGCCTGCTGTCCACCACCCCTACTGTTCACTCAGCTCTTGAGCACCACCCCATGTGGCCCTGCATGGCCTGCAGTGGCCCTTCCCCTGGGCTATGAGTATATGTGACTGACACATTGCCATGGGTCTCACCTATCCAGGCTTGGGTGTTGTGAGTCCCAGCCCTAGAGTGGGACTCCTTCCCTCACCAATGGGGTGAACAGAAGGTGATAAAAAGGTCTGAGTCCAGGGATACCTAGGGGGTGGAATCCCTTCTCCATGCATAGCATGAGTGATCACAGGCCTGAAACCAAAAGGGACTTAGGTCTGGGGGAGAGATTATTTTCCAGGGGCTGAAAGGAGGGTACAGTTATTCCTGGAATAGGGGAGGGGGCTAAGCAGGTTCCTTCCCAAAGGAAGGGAGAAGGGGGTCCTAGCAACTTCTCAGAGATTCAGAGCTGTGACTCCAGGGCCTTTGTTCAGAGGAGCTGCCTTGCAAGGAACTTCTAGAAGAATGTATCTCTTTCTCAGCATCCATCCTCCCATTTCATAGTCGTGCCCACAGTGGGTCCTGTCACCCTGAACTTGATGGCTGAATGGAAGTGTAACCTCCCAAGGGCATCTAAAGGCACTCAGAGCCCCCTACCCAGCCCCAGCAGGGACCTGCCTGGCTGCGCGGTCCTCAGGCTGCCCGGTCCTCAGGGCTCCCCGTGCCTTGAGCAATATCCTCAAAATGACCACCAGGGGACAGCAGCACCCAGACTGCCTTCCACTGCACCGGCAGATCAACAAATTCCAGTACTGTGGGGGCATATCTGGGATACTTGGCGACCGCTTGACTGACCTCAGGTAAACAGACAGATGTGCTTGAGGGGCCAACTGCTTTAAATCTCCTGACTCGTTTTTTGTATGAAGATTGGCTTTATGTGTCCAATGATTCTGTTTACTCAAAGACTTTACCAGAAGCCGGGTGCAGTGGCTCATGCCTGTAACCCCAGCGCTTTGGGAGTCCAAGGTGAGAGGATCGTTGGAGCCCAGACACTGGAGACCAGCCTGGACAACATAGTGAGACCCCATCTCTACAAAAAAATTTAAAAATTAGCTGGGCACCGGGCATGGTGGCTCAGGCCTGTCATCCCAGAACTTTGGGAGGCTGAGGCAGATGGATCACCTGAGGACAGGGGTTTGAGACCAGCCTGGCCAGCAGGGTGAAACCCTGTTTCTACTAAAAATACAAAAATGAGCTGGGCATGGCGGTGGGCACCTGTATTCCCAGCTACTGGGGAGGCTGAGACAGGAGGATTGGTTGAATCTGGGAGGCAGAGGTTGCAGCGAGCCGAGATTGCGCCATTGCACTTCAACCTGGGCCACAGAGTAAAACTCGGTCCCCCCCACAAAAAAATTAGCCGGGCATAGTGGTTTGTGTTTGTAGTCCCAGCTACTCGGGAGGCTGAGGTGGGAGGATGACTTGAGTCTGGGAGGTCTAGGATGCACTGAGCTGTGATTGCACCACTGTACTCCAGCCTGGGTGACAGAGCCAGACCCTACCTCAAAAAAAAAGAAAAGAAAAAGAAAAAGAAAAGTACCAGTCCCTATCTACCCATTGATAGCTTTATGTCCATTTCTTCTGTCTTCAAGCACTGGTAGCCTTTACTTATCTCTCCTCGCCTGATCTAGTGTAAACATCTCATTTGCGCCCACAGAGAAGTCATACACTGATGTGGATTTTAGACAGGGCACACTCTCAAGAGAGCCACATGCATTATTCTGTGCTCACACAGCCTGGCCTGGAGATGCAAAGATTGTGGAATCCAGAATCTGAATGAGAGGGTCAGATGAATGGGATGTTCTCACCGTGTCAGGTAAGGACAGCCTGATACAGCCTTTCATCATGAGGCTGAGACCTCTGGGTCCCTTGGCCCCAGGACCACACTCAAGGACATGCCTGTTCCTGCATCATGGCTTGGCAGAGTTCCCCTTCCTTGCTTCTTTCCTTCCTTCCTTCCTTCCTTCCTTCCTTCCTTCCTTCCTTCCTTCCTTCCTTCCTTCCTTCCTTCCTTTCTCTTTTTTAGATGGAGTCTCGCTCTGTTGCCCAGGCTGGAGTGCAGTGGCACACTCTTGGCTCACTACAACCTCTGCCTCCCAGGTTCAAGCGATTCTCCCACCTCAGGCTCCCAAGTAGCTGGGATTACAGGTGCCCGCCACCACACCTGGCTAATTTTTGTATTTTTAGTAGAAATGGGGTTTCGCCATGTTGGCCAGGCTGGTCTCAAACTCCTGACCTCAGGTGATCCACCCACCTCAGCCTCCCAAAGTGTTGGGATTACAAGGGTGAGCCACCACGCCCGAGCCCTGAGTATGTTTACGGGTCTCTCAGGTGTGGCGTGGGCCTGCCTGGGGGCTATTCTTCCTCTGTAAAGCACAGGCAGTTAATCAGTGGTCTCTGAGCAGAATCCAGCTCAAGGTTATATTTTGTTTGACCCACTCAAGTTTTAAAAAGTAAATTAGTTGCCAACATGCAAACTTTATAAGAGTTCAAAGCTTTTCCAACAACATCGAGAAGTTCGTCCAGATGGTGCCCACATTCCCTGCTCCATCTAGATGGTGCCCACAGTCCCTGCTGTGTCTAGACGGTGCCCACATTCCCTGCTCTGTCTAGATGGTGCCCAGATGGTGCCCACATTCCCTGCTGTGTCTGGATGGTGCCCAGATGGTGCCCACATTCCCTGCTGTGTCTGGATGGTGCCCACATTCCCTGCTCTGTCTAGACGATGCCCACATTCCCTGCTCTGTCTGGACGATGCCCACATTCCCTGCTCTGTCTGGATGGTGCCCACATTCCCTGCTCCATCTGGATTGTGCCCACATTCACTGCTGGCTGCAAATGCCAGGAGTTGACAGCAGCCTCCCCTTTACAAGGCAGGAGGGTGCTACAGTTCGCCATTGTCTCCCCCTAGGGCTTCACTTGCTTTCTAACTGCAGGTATCAGAGGGACCCACATCTCTCTGTTCTGACATGCTGTGTGTTGATGGCAGAGTTTAATTATCCATATGCAATCTTACTTTCCATATTCCCAAGTCCATGGGGCTGCCTTATCAAAGCATTGCAAGACTGATAACCGTCTTCCAGAAGTATCATAGTGATATTAAGAACACACATCACAGATCATAGTAAACGGCTTTAATTTTTTAACGAAATCTCAATACTGCAGAAAGCATTGTTGTCCTAGCTAATGAATGCATAGAGTATTGCTTGCAAAATAATAATTGAGATTCTATTTTTAAAGAGCTTAGAACAGTACACGGTGCATAGCAAAGACTGTGTATGCGAAGCTGAATTTTAAAATATGGTAACAAGTGTCTGAAAATATGTGGTTCAATTTGTCTCCCGGTTACTTTTCCCTCTCCCCCTTTAAAATGAAGTGGAAGGGGAGGGAGGAAGAGATAAGAGGTTTGTGAGTGAAGACAAGAGCCCTTTAAGACCTGGGAAGACTAAAGCCACAGGGATCTCCCTCTGCCTTAAAAGGCACAGGAATCTTAGTGGGGAAAATGAAGTGGTGATAAAAAGCCAGTCCGTGTGCCTGGAATATCCAAGTCAGTGCACGCCCGGGATCACACTGCAGGTCACGTGCACTCTGGGTCTCTCTCTGCAAACCTGCCCTGCCTCAGTCCGGAAATATACAACTGCCTAAGAAGGGTCTGGCTCACACAGGGGCCGTGAGACACAGCAGGCAGTCCGGCTGCCACTGGTCATGAACCCTGGACACGGTAGGCAAGATGTAGTGTCCATATGCATTATTCGGGTGGGGCAAAGATCACAGCGCTCTCTGGACTTTCAGACCCAGAGAACCACTCATCTCAAAGACTGTGGTAACTCAGGGGCTGAGCCATGCCAGTGTTCATTATGTGAAACAAGGACTGGAACCTCACAAGACCAAGTCTGTCCATTTGAGGATGGCCAAAGATGCACACGTGCTGCTTTTATCTTATGTGCAGATTAAAAAAAAAAAAAGTTTCCTTTAAATATTCCATACTCTTCAGGAATGCCCAGGCAGCTGAGCTTTCAGGATGTCACATTGCAGAGGACTCCGATGCTACAGATGGCAGCTGGAGACCCTCTCAAGGCAGGTGGCAGAACGAAGTCCCTCTCTATCTGCTGGGGTGGCCCCTCCAGGTGCCCCGCTGGAAAGCAGAGCAGCTCTGTCTCTGGGTGGGTGAGAGGTGCTGCATGAGCTCACTATAGTATTCCAATACTGATGGCAGTAGGCTGCCAGAGTAGCCCAAGCTGGGTGGCTTCAACAACAGATACTCACTGACTCATAGTTCTGGAGGCCAGAAGTTTGAATTCAAGCAGGGCTGTGCCTCCTCTGAAACCTGCAGGGGAGGAGCCTTCGTGGCTTTTTCCCGGCTTCTTGGGATGGGAATGTGCATCCATCCTTGGCCTTCCTTGGTTTGCAGCTGTGTCACCGCACCCTCTGCCTCTGTCACGGCATGGTGTCCTCCCTATGCATCTGTGTCCGAATTTCCCTATTCCGATAAGGACTCCAGTCATATCGGATGAGGGCCCACCCCAATGACCTCACCTCAACTAGATCATCCGCAAAGACCCTATTTCCCAATTAGGTCACATCGAAGGTACCTGTCTTTTTGGGGGTACAATTCAACTCACAAAACCAGCCCATCACCTCAAAAGGACCTACCACCCCAGCGCCGTATATTCCTCTCTGCCCACAGCTGCTCCTTCCCCTGGCTCTTGGGGAGTGGGGACACCTCTCCCCACTCCCACAGTGACCGAGCACCTTCCCCTTGGTATGCATTCTGAAGGGGGCATTTTTTTCTCCTCCATCTCAGGCCTGTAGGAAGCAAGTTCTTTCTAGATTGAGGTGTGTGCGTGTGTGTGTGTATCTATGTATATGAGTGTATGTGTCTGTGTGTTTTTGGGGAGATGTGTGCAGGGTGGGTGCAAGGGAGGAGTGGGAGGCAGACGGGCAGGAGGAAGATAGAGCCACAGGAGTGAGCACAGAAGTGACAAGGGCAGAATCGGTGTGTGCTTGTGACAAGTATGGGAATGTCATCCCTTTAGGTTCAGTCCTATAAGGCAGGTGTATCAGTAAGGGCACTGATTCTGCGACCTTAACAGAGATCAGAATAACAGTGGCTTAAGGAAGAGTGGAGTGGATTTCTCTCTCCTGTACATCTGGCCTGGTGGGTGGTAAGGAGGATCCACATCGCCCAGGCCCAGATGTGTATGGCTCTTTGAGTGCCCCATTCTTTCCTAGACTCAGAGCTGCTCTCCACCTCCTCCACATCCAGCCACTGGGAAGCAGGACAAGGGAAGTGAAGAGTACGTTCTTTTCTTTCCAAGGATTACTTGGACATTGCAGTCTTCACTTCCATGCCTACTGGCCAGGGCTTAGTCACACAACCTTGCTAGCTGCAAGGGAGTCTGGGAAATGCAGCTGCTATTCTCAGAGGCCATGTCCTCAGGGATTCTGCTAAATTTAGCAAGGCAGGGACAGATATGGGGGAACCACTGACAGTCTATCACAGAAGAATGTGATTTTAGAGAAACAGTGAAACTGTGTCATTAACCCACCCCTCATGCCTTACAATAACCAAAGAGAAATCCAGTGGTATCCATCACAATAAAGAGTATGAGAGGAATGTGATTAGAAAATCAGGTTGCCAGGCAGGATGTGTCCAGTTTGAGCCAGTGATGGGGTTCATGGGGAAGGCTTTGTCTCAGGAAGTTGTGTATTGGGTTGTTCTACGGCCAGATGGTTTTCAACGACATAGCATGCTCTATAGCTCTCCAGGACCCGGGACTGGACGTAGGCCTTGTCCTTCTTTTGCCAGGCATCGGACTCGATGTAGACGTTGAATGGGTCGTTAGAGTGTTCCAGCTTCTTGGAGCGGATGTAGCTCAGCATGATACCCAGGGTGAAGAAGCCGAAAAACCCCAGCACCATGAGGACGTAGAGGGCCTCCAGCTTGCCGTCATCACTGCGGGGGGACCTGCGGGCCAGGCCCGACATGTTGCTGCCCTGCTGAACTGTCTCCTGCCACAGCTTGGTCAGAAAGGGCATCACCACTGTGGTGTTAGACAAGATCATCCTGGGCATTAAGGTTTCGCTGCTGGAGTTCCAACTTCCCAGGCACACCTCTTAAAGGAAAAATGCAACCCCAAATCAAAAAGTACGTATTGGCCAAAACCCACACTTACGCACACACATGTACACAATTTTAAAATCTCAAGTGAGAGGGGTGAGCTGACACGCTCCCCAGCCCATGGTGTGTGCCATCTTGGGTCTGTGCAATGCCTTCTCTTAATTGATGAATGGATACATTGATTCCCTTCTATTTCCATCTACCACCCCCAATCTCCACCCCTATAGGTGACCATCAGAAGGAGCTTCTTTAACATGCATTGCTGCATATTGTGGCGTATGGGGTCACATGTGCATTTTGGCTTACCTAAATGGTATCTGGTCATCCAACTAATTCAGTCTCTTTCCTTTTCCTCACGACTGTGTTTTTGTGGCTCACTTGTGGTACTGGGTGTGTGCATTCCTTTACTTCCAATGGTTGTATACAACCCATTGTGAACACCCACTTCTTTTCTCTGCCTTCTCCCCTAGAGATGGACACTGCTGTGGCTGCTAACTCCATAAACAAGGGGGAGACAAACATCCCCATCCTTGCCCTTCTATGCACCTAAAAAAAATCACGCATCTCATACAACTAGTTCATGAGGGCTTATGCATGACCAGTCAGACTGGGGCGCTGCCAGGGCGCCCTTGGAGATAACATGCAATAAGTGTTCTGTTTCACCACGGAGCATCTCTCTACGAACAGTTACATTCATCTGAATGAAAAATCCACGCTATCACATGGTGGACTTCGGAATGTCTAGGGAGATTTCACAGAGAGCTCCCCTCGAAGAGGCCAGTGTTGCAACTTGTGCTATGTTTTTCCCTCCCTGCCCACACATACGCACACACATGTACACAATCTGAAAACCTCAGGTGAGAGGGGTGAGCTGACGTGCTCTCTAGTCCATGGTGTGTGCCGTCTTGGGTCTACACGATGCCCTCTCTTGATTGAGCAATGGTACATGGATTGCCTTTAATTTCCATTCACCACTCGCTGGCTATGCAGAAAGTGACATTTTCCCTATCATTTAATCTTGATATCACTGTCCCTGTATACTCAGAGTGGGCCTGGGAATTGGAAAAATTGTCTCCAAGTAGCTGTGAGATTCTGTCAGGGGTTTGGTTTGCTGTGGAAACCCCATCTAGGTGACCTTGAGATCATTGGTAAGCTAAAAAACAGGTCAGTTATTTGTTTGTTTGTTTGTTTGTTTGTTTAGGTTTGAGCAAATGCCGGCTTCTACCTCCCGTTCCTGCCGGGCAACAAAAGCCCAGAGGCCAAGTTGTTGATGTCACACTCCAAACTCGAGCCGGAGGGGCCACTGGGAGCTTATCACACGTACGTGCTCCCACTCAGTTCTTTCTTTTTCTGTTTTGTTGAGACACGGTCTCACTCTGTCACCCAGGCTGGAGTGCAGTGGCACGATCTCAGCTCACTGCAGCCTCAACCTCCTGGGCTCAGATGATCCTTCTACCTCGCCCTCCAGAGTAGATGGGACTATAGGTATGCACCACCATGCCTGGCTAACTTTTGTATTTTTTGCAGAGGTGAGGCTGCCCTATGTTGCCAAGGCTGGTCTTGAACTCCTGAGCTTACAGGATCTGCCCACCTCAGCCTCCCAAATTGCTGGGATTATAGGCATGAGCCACCCTGCCTGTCCCCTACTCACTTCTTAGGAGCTTAAAGTAGCTAAGTAGAACATGGCCTGGAGTAGAACATGGCCTCGGGGGTACTGTTGTGACTACAGGTGATGGATGTGGGTGTGTTTGGGAAGACAGTTTATGGCCAGAATCACTATGGAAAGACAAATTCCAACACTTGCCAGGATGGTTCTGTCTTTCCCAGCCAGCATGGGGACTGCGACATTGAACATCATCTTCTGTAGGACAAATAACCTCAGAACCCTGGCTTCTCTCCAGCTTAGACCCAGAGCTATTTCTTCATTGAATTGGCTTAATTGTAAAACATACCCTGAACCCAGCACCAGGTGAAGATATCTGGTACCTTTCCCAGGTCCCTCTTCCTCTACCCGTCTCTGAACTGTGGCTGTGTCTCAGAGTTCTGTTACCTGCTCTCTTCTCTTCCCACTCTCCTCTGTTCCGGGGTGACCGCACCTGCTCCAGGCTCACCTGCATGGCCATGACCCAGGGCTCTCTTTAAGCTCCAGAGCCATGTGTCCAAAGACCTGTTAAGGAGACGGCTCCCTTTGGCCATCCCCAGGCTCCTTAAAGTTAACACCCCACCCTGTCCTGTCAGAGACTGGCCCCTTCCTCAGTGAGTTGAGTGGCAACACCAGTCACCCCTAAACCTGCATCCCTCTCACTGATGATGGCAATCTCATCACAGCACTTCCCATCTTGAAGGCCTTCCTTGGCTCCTCCCCACCTTCAAGGTGAAACTCCTGGTCTGCCTGGATACAGGCCCTAAATTTGAGAGTCTCTGCATCCCTCTCACAGTTGCCACTGTGCCCAGACCCAATGCTGTATAGTCCCTGCTGGCCCCAGAGCCTCCACACATTGTGCATCTCCAGCTCAGACTGCACCTTCTTCTTGGCCCATGAAACTTCTCAGCAATGCCTACTCATGCTTAAAATTCAGCCCAGCTCTCACCTCCTTCCTGAAGCCTGCTCTGATGCATGGAGCTGGGTCATCACTGTGCACACCATGACCCCCGCTAACCTCATCATGGTCAGGATCTCCAGGCCCCTTATCCCATGCCTGCCCTGCCCATCCAGCCCGGTGCTGGGCACACAGCAATACAGGAGCTGCCCTGAGTGTTTATCAAATAGATGCCACCAGAACTTAATACCTTTTGACCAGTGGGGCTTGACTCTTTATAACCTGCTTACTCCAGTGAACAAATGCCAATGAGCTGGCTCCAAAGCTTTAACTGACTCCCTTTTCCAGAAGGGCAGTCATCTTCTACCCTGAACTACAGTCTCAGAAGGCAGGAGTGAGGAGCAGAAACAGCTCAGATTTGGGGATTCCATTGCTACCCCAGGTTTGGATTCTAGCTTTGCTACTTCCCGGCCACACGATCCTGGATAGGTTCCTTAGAATTGCTCAGTCAAGTTTTTTTTTTCTTTCCAAAGTAGCGAGAAATACCGCTAACATATGCAGGCTGTTGAACCACTGAGCAGGTGTGTAGAGTGGCTGACAGCACGTGGCATGTGGCAGGTGCACACTCAGTGGTCCTGGGTAGGAGTTTATTGGTTTTTCTACCTTGTTAAGAAATTGCAGCCCAAGGATTTGGGACTTTGAGGGTTTAGACTTGGCTTTCCTGTGGCTGACCATGGCGGCTCTCTTCCCTACTTTGTGGAGAGATCAGACATGAATGAGAATCAAAGATTGTTTGTGGCCTTTCCTGGTTTCTAGGCTTTTGAGTCTGTTCAGAGATCTGTCAGGAGTCAAGCTGCCTGGGCTCAAGGGACTCAGGTACTTGTTCTTGTACAAAACTAGCATTTAGCCCCATCCTAATCATCGGGGTAGGCAGGAATTGTTTGGTAACAGATCCGAACTCAACGCTCAACCACTTCTTTTTAAATGACCCGAAACCACTTACAAATGCATAAAACCCTGACCCAGAAAACAGACAGACCTGGACCTGATACTAAGCTGTAATTTCCAAAAACCCAGAGTGATCACAACTGGCAAATAATTCTGCCGCCAATTACTGTTAGAGAGTCTTTACCACTTCATGACCATGTGAGGGTAGAATTGTGGCAGGCAACATTTGAAGATCCACATGTTAATTGGTTTAAAACTGATAAATCCATACAGCAAAGTAAGAGTAATGTCTGCAATTAATTCATAATAATGAGTTCACCGAGAAGGCTTGTTACTTAGAACCAGACGGACTTTCCTATGGCCAAAGAAACAACTGGAAACATCTGCTTTGAAAAACTCCCAAGCCCAAACCATCCTCAGCCTTGTTCTTTAGAATGCTTTAGAATGACCTTGTTAAAATGCAGATTGCTCCTGTAATCCCAGCACTTTGGGAGGCCGAAGCAGGTGGATCACTTGATGTCAGGAGTTTGAGACCAGCCTGGCCAACATGGTAAAACCCCGTCTCTACTAAAACTACAAAAATAAGCCAGGCGTGGTGGTGGGCACCTGTACTTCCAGCTACTTGGGAGGCTGAGGCAGGAGAATCGCTTGAACCCAGGAGGCGGAGGTTGCAGTGAGCCAAGATTGTGCCATTGCACTCCTGCCTGGGTGACAGAGTGAGACTCCGTCTCAAAAAAAAATGCAGATTGCTGGGCTTTACTTACAGAGTTTCTGATTCAGTAGAACTGGAGCAGGCCTGAGAATCTGCATTCCTAACACATGCCTACGTGGTGCTAATGCTTCTGGTCTGGAGGCCTTGCTTGGTGATCTATTGGAATCACTGGGGGAGCCTTTAGAACCTTTAGAAAATAATGGTTCCTGGATTTAGAAATAAAACCTCCAGAGATTTTAATGTCATTGGTCTGGGTTCCTGCCTGCTTCAGAGACTTTTTAGAAACCTCCCAAATGACCCTAATTGGTAGCCAAGATTGAGAACCACTGGGCTGTGGTGTGGGACCCTAGGAAACTGACAAATCAGCCTTTTGTGCTGCTGGGTACCTGGAAGAATTTTGCAAGAATGTAAAATATGATTTCACTGACTATTTTTCAAACCTTCTTTGTTTTTTACATTTTCTTTTCTTTGGCATCGTTTGCCTCTGATACAGTCTGAAGAGAAACGGCAGAAACTCTCCAGTCTTCAGTGTAACCTCAGCTGTCCCCACTCTCACGCACGCTGGTGCCTTCAATTACAATTCACCTGTCAGAGCTTAAGTCAAGCTAATTAATTGCCTTTCAAATAACAACCCTATATTTTTAAAGAATTTTTTAAAACTTTACATGTAATTTATTGCATTGCTTTTGCTAAATGTCCTCCATACCCCCAATGCCTGCAGGCTGGGTCACCAGGGTATTTTTGTGTAATGAGTCTCAAAATGAGTTGGGCAATGTCTTCTTAATAGTCGGCATGGTGTAAATGACAGTCTGGATCTGCATGTCATTTGGGATTTTACATCAGATTCTCTAGGTTCAGTTCTAGTATACATGATGCCGAAGCACCTACATGCCCTGTGGCTGCACTTTCAGATGGCTGGACTCAAACAGAGTGGGAGAGCAACTGATCCAACAATCTTAATTTTCAGAAAACAGGGCTCCTTAGAGATGAGATGGCTTGCCAAAAGTAATCTCTCCTATCAGAAATACATATCCTCAGCAAATTAACGCAGGAGCAGAAAACCAAACACCGCATATTCTCACTTAAATTAAGTGGGAGCTGAACAATGAGAACACACGGACAGAGGGAGGGGAACAACACTCACTGGGGCTTGTCGGGGGAAGGTGGGTGGGGAAGAGCAATAGGGAAAAGAACTAATGCATGCTGGGCTAGATACCCAGTTGATGGGTTGACAGGTGCCACAAACCATCATGGCACATGTTTATGTCTGTAACAAACCTGCACATCCTGCACTTGTACCCTGGAACTTAAAAAAATAAATACAAACAAAAACAACCAACCAAAAATTGTCTAAAATGTCATCTCTTAGCTATTGACTCACATTTTATTAGTGTAGACAAGAGCAATTCCCAGGACCTTGTACAGAGGAAGCAGG
Organism: Theropithecus gelada; assembly: GCF_003255815.1. Lineage (NCBI taxonomy): Eukaryota > Metazoa > Chordata > Mammalia > Primates > Cercopithecidae > Theropithecus > Theropithecus gelada. Next base: position 28,364,855 of record NC_037670.1, on the reverse strand, counting down.
CTCAAAATAGCTGAGGAATAGGCCACTTTCATCAGGTAGCATTGGATCCAGCCAAATGGGGGTTGGCTTCTCACCTGAACATGCCATCAGAAGTCATCCCCATTCCTGTCCCCTCAGCTTTTTGTAGCTTGCACAGTCAGTAAAGGAATGGGGGAGGCAGAAATGGTAGGAGCCAGAGATGTTCAAAATCCATCTGATGCTCGGCCTGTGCTGAATATTCTCAAACGGTGGTCTCATTGGGCCCAGAAAGTAGGGTGGATTCCTAGTCATTTCTGCTGCTACCTCGATGTGAGATATGAATGCTGCCCCTAATCAAGGGTAGTGCTTTTTTTTTTTTTTTTTTTTTTAATCTTAAAAGCTTAGACCCAGAGCTGCTGGTCTACTGGAAATCACTCAGGACACAGCGCTCTGGGCAGCTGCGCTGAGCGAGACACCTGCAAATGGAGACCAACGGGGCCTCCAGCACCCTAAAGTTCCATAAGGCCCCCAGCTGAACCCAGGGGAGAAGAGGGCAGTGGGTGGCGCCTCCTCCGGGCACACACCACCTCTTCTGACTTCTCCCACGTGCTCTGGCTGTGTCGCCTATCAGCACTGATAACAGCCTGGAAGCTTTCAGAGCAGAAGCTTTCCCATCATGGGAAACTCTCATTCTTTCTTTCTTTTTTTAATTTTCCAAAGCCTTTATTTCTAAGACCAATTGTGGCCTGCCCGTGCATAAACTGGGCAGGCTGTAGACAGCAGGCTTCCCCAGTAAATACTGCAGCCTTCCTCCCAATATTGAGCCCTGTCCCACTGATCCTGCAGGGGACATGAGTAGGGCATTTGTTCATGGGGAGGCCACAAGTTTGGGCCTCTCATCACTGTGACCTCAGACCCCTGTTGAGTGTGTTGTAAACAGAGGAGCCGTTCTTCAAGCCCCCTGCCCTGAGTGCACCCCTCTCATTCTTTTATTATTATTAGCAAATTCTCCCAGTTCCTGATCATTCTTTCTTAAGCATTTAGTGACCGGGTAAGGTTCTTGTGGCTGACTCCAAGCTTTCTTCTAAAAGGAATAGATTCTAGGGGTGAGTAGGGGAGACAGGAAGGTCGAAGTCAGAGCTCAGGAATCTGGGTCCCAGGTCAATCCTAGATAAACTACAGGGCTCCTTAACTTACTTCCCTAGGTTGACTATGGGTATTTTTATCACGCTTGACAGGACTCCTTAAGCATTTCTTCAAAAGAGCATCCAGTCTTAACATCATCATTTGGTCTCATTTGTTTTAAGAAGCAGAATCAGGGTAAAAGCAATGATGGATAAGACTCATTTTGGTGAACATGATCTTATTGAGCCAAGAATTCTGAGTCAATTGTCCTTGGAACCAACTGTCTATTGTTTTCATCTTTATCACAGCACTATGTCCAGATTCTGGAAACATATCAAACATATCTCTCTCCTAGCTGAAAAGAAGCCACCCAGGGCCACCAGATGCTTCCAGGCACTTGGCCGGCTCTGTCTGGTCTTCTATCCTCCCCCTCTCCCCAGCGTCAGTGGGCACTAAGGTGGTCAGGGTCTCTCAAGGAATCAGGATAAAACCGTCCAGAGGCCCAGAATCAGACTGTCCTCTCTGATCAGAAAAATGTTTCCTGCCACCTCCCAGCGGGACGTGGGGTGTGGCTTGAGTCTGGTGCTTTCACGAGGAACTTCCTAGACCTCTCTATGGGTGATAGAGAGAGAGTCTGGGGTGTGAAGAATGGAAATAGAAACACTGAATACTCAGGGAGTCAGGCCAGCAAGCTGGTGAGGAGACTCCATCAAACTCAATATGAAAACATGGGCGGGCGTTTAGGGATGGATAATGAATGACAGCTGAAGTCACACATCAGGAGGGAAGGAAGGACTCTCATCTTCAGCAAATGACATAAATCCGGGGAGCCTCAGTTTCCTCACCTGAACAGTGGGAACGATGGAATCTACCTTGAGTATATATCCGAGGTCTTTGCGCAGCATGGAATCAGCCCCTGGCCTTCCTAGCTCTTGTTTTGTTTTATTTTATTTTATTTTATTTTAGAGATCAAGTCTCGCTCTATTGCTCAGGCTGGAGTGCAGTGGCACGATCTTGACTTACTACAACCTCCTCCGCCTCCTGGGTTTAAGTGATTCTCATGCCTCAGCCTCCTGAGTAGTTTGGGTTTACAGGTGCATGGCACCATGCCTGGCTACTTTTTGTATATTTAGTAGAGACAGGGTTTCGCCATGTTGCCCAGGCTCAACATGACTGTGCTGAAGCGATCTGCCCACCTTGGCCTCCCAAAGTGCTAGGATTACAGGCGTAAGTCACTGTGCCCGGCCTCTTGTTTTATGTTTGCTGTTCTCTCTGTAGGTGAGGCATTCCCACCATATTCCCTTCTTAAAATTCTACTGGTCCTTCAAATGCCAGCTCATATCCACACTGTGTCTGACCCTGATCCAGAATCCCCTCCCCTTCTCTGACCCCTTGTATATATCTCTCCTACAGTGCCGGTCATATTCTAACTTCTAATCATTTGTAGACTTGTCTGGGCATTTTCTCCCAGGAGGTCCCAAAGGACAGAGACCATCTTGCTCACCTTTGTTCCCACTCCAGCACCCAGAATATTTCAGTAAGGTTTTCCTGAATTAAGTGGGAATGCAAAGTATTAGATTCAATACCACTACAGTGGGAAAGTGAGTGAAGAATTGATAAAGTATACTATGCTCTGGAAATAGATTATTGAGTAATCAAAGCAAAACCTCTTGTAATATAGTATGTTTTTATATATTAAATTTTATATTATTTATATTTATATTATTAATGTATTTTTGTTATTCATTTTGTGTATTAAGATTTACAGTACTCATATATATATATATATATATATATATATATATATATCTGCAACCCACCTTATTTCTAAAAAAATTTGGGCACTCAGTGATCGTTAATAGTAGAGCACAATTTTCTTCCCTCCTTACCACACTCCCAGTAACTCTTAACCTTTTTTCCCTCCTCCTTTTCCATAGTCCTTATCACCTTCCAGTAAAATAAAGTTTTCTTAATTATGATGTTGATTGTTCAACGTTTGTCTTTCCCACCAAAATGCAAGCTATTGTAGGCAGGGATCTTTGCGTGGGTTGTTCTTCACTGCATCCCAAGCAGCTAGAACAGAGTCTGGCATATGGTAGGAGCGCAATAAACATTCAGTGAATGCAGGCAGGCATGCATGAACACATGAATAATAAGTGTTCCTTTCAACTACCAGAAAGCCCGAAACCACACAGAAGCTGTCTCACCCTCAGAGATTTAAGAAGATAGCAATGAGGCCCTCTGATGCCCTCTAAGTGAGCTTTATTTCAAAACAATTCATTTTCCAATAACCTGTCAAAAGCAGGTCCTACCTGAATATCCTTGACTATTTCCTCTGGATACAGATAATGCCTTCCTCCAGTGGATCCTCGGCTCACCTGATGATTGGGTGAAACTGGCCAGAGAAAGCAGAGGGGTTTTGCCGGGTCATTGTAAATATGAGTCACGGCTGAATTTAAGCAACTTTGTGAACTCAGCAAAGTCCCCACCACCTGGACCATAAATGATAGCTATGGTTATTGACAAGATCCTTCTTTAATGGAGTTGGAACCTCCTTCTTAATCTAAATGTGGACTCAAATGAACGGTCAATTCACATAGAGCAATGGACAAATCCGGGGGGCAAAGTATTATGTAATAGATTTGGGCACATGCGCACGTCTCTGCTACTTAGTCAACTTTCTTCTAAAGTTTCCCACTTTTCCCATGACCACAATCAAGATCAGATATCAGTAATGTTCTCCGCGTCCCATGCCCTTTCCTCAGGGAGATGTCAAGGCCCAAGAGCTGGTCCCCCAAAAAAGCTGAAGGTCTTTGAAAAACAATGGGGACTCAGGCCCCGTGAGTGGTTTTGACTTTCTTTTCTTTTGAAAGTTGCATGTCAGTGTTTTCCAAATATTATACAAGAAGGTCCATAACTTAATAATGGAGAAATGTTTTCGTTATTCTATGTTGGTGAGATGCTTTCCTATGCGTTTGTTGTGTAAGTAAATGAGAACGGCAGAAGGAAAGGAGGGAAGAGGCTGATCATCCTACCCAGTCTCCCACTCCGGGGGTCTCGGCGCTTCCAGCCTGGAGCGCGCCGGCTGCGCGTCCGGAGACGCAGGTTCCAGGGGCCTCCGGAGTTGCCCGACTAGGCCACTTGCGCCCCGGGAGAGGGCCGCAGAGGTGGGAGCCCCTGACTTACCCGGGTCTGAGATGCGGAGAGCCGGGTGTGGAGCTGAGTGTGCGCCTGCCGAGCGCTGAGGCCACCGACAGCCCAGCCCCGGGGCGGCACCTTCTAAGGGCCTGAGCGCTGCGCGAGGAGCTGGGGCAGGCGGGGCCTCCCAGAGCCGCCAGGCGTCCCGCCCCACTCCGCCTACACTCACGGCCCAGCCCAGGGTCCCCCGGGACCACCCCAGACCAGCCCCGGCCCAGCCGGGTCCTCCGCACCCTGCACCCCAGACCAGCGCCTCCGCGTGTGAGGAAGCGCTTTGGATCCTGTTGGAGAGGCTCAAGGCCGGCAGAATGTCTGCATTAGGATCGAGAAAGCCGACCCACCGACAGATCTACCTACCTTCCTGCGGGAGTTTGAGGTTGCCAGGGAGGAAGCTACTGCAGCCAGGAGAAAGGCCGTCTGGGAGACGCCCCACCCTCGGACGTGACAGCCTTCAAATGTCTCTGAACATAATCACTCCAAAGACGGCTCAACCGCTGCCCCTCACCACTCTTTTCAGCCTCGTCCCGCACCTCAGCTGTGGCCACACATCTATTCGGCAAACATTTATGAAGCACCTACTTACTGAGTGTGCAGCCCTGAGCTGGGGGTGCAGCTGTGGACTAGACAGGAGGGGGACCGGAGTGGCAGGCAGTAGCTGGAGGCACCCGAGCCTTGGCGCGCACACTCTGACGTCCTTGGGGCTTTTCAGTCTGTGCCGTCCTTTTCCAGGGAGCAAACCGTGCAATGATCCAGGTGACTTCCCAGCAAATTTCATAGCTGTAGCTCACGGGTTTGGCAGGCAAGAGTGAGAAGGGGCAGTCCCCAAGAGAGAATCCCATGAACCTTCTGGGGAATGGCGTCCAGGCTCCAGGTTCCTACTCTGCAGGTGGGTCGCAGAAGCAGGTTCCTGACCTAGGGCTAGAAGATACTCTCTAGCGTCACTGCCTCCATGGTCTTCCTTGGCAGATCACTTCTCCCTGGGCTTCGACCTCGGTGTTCTCATGGGGAGGAGGGTGATTGGAGGCTCTCCGAGGGGTGTACCGATGTATCCTGTGCACCAGGCAGAACCAGCATTGCCCTGCAGTCTGGGTGCACAATGAACCCACACGGCCACGTTGGAAAGTCCTGAAATGTTCATAGCCTATGACATGAAATTGCACTGTGTGAAATATATTTATTCTTTTTTTTTTTTTTTTTTTTGAGACGGAGTCTCGCCCTGTCGCCCCAGCTGGAGTGCAATGGCGCAATCTCGGCTCACTGCAATCTCCACCTCCCAGATTCAAGCGATTCTCCTGCCTCAGCCTCCCGAGTTGCTGGGATTACAGGTGCCCACTACCATGCCCTGCTAATTTTTGTTATTTTTAGTAAAGATGGAGTTTTGCCATATTGGCCAGGCTGGTCTCGAACTCCTGACTTCAGATGATCCACTCGCCTAGGCCTCCCAAAGTGCTGGGATTACAGGGGTGAGCCACTGCCCCCAGACTGAAATCTATTTATTCTAAGGATCAGAGCTGTAAAAAAATCCTTATGCATGTAAAAGTTCTTTGTATTTTTACTTACAATAACTAGAATCTAAACATGTAAAAATAGAAAAAAAGGTAATTATAGTACATATGATATTATTCTACATAGTAGAATAGTATATGGAGTCCTTAAAATAATGTTTACAAATAATTTATAACAACATGGAGCTGGGCATGGTGGCTCACACCTGTAATTCCAGCACTTTGGGAGGCCAAGGCGGGTAGGTCACCTGAGGTTAGTAGTTCAAGACCAGCCTGGCCAACATGGTGAAACCTGTCTCTACTAAAAACACAAAAATTTAGTTGGGCGTGATGGTGGGCACCTGTAATCCCAGGTATTTGGGAGGCTGAGGCAAGAGAATCACTTGAACCCAGGAGGCAGAGGTTGCAGTGAGCCAAGGTCATGCCATTGCATTCCAGCCTGGGTGACAAGAGTGAAACTCTGACTCAAAACAAACAAACAAAAAACCAACAGGGAAGATCTTTATATTATCATACTGAGTGAAAAATACAAAAACAGAAAACAAAACAAAATCCCCCACAAAACCCAAGGCCCTAAATTGTAAATATGAGATGCCAGGCAATATTTCAAAAGTCTATAAGGAAGCACGCCACCATGTTAACATTGTCTATTAGTGGTGGGCCTATCGGGGATTTATTATCTTATTTATGCTACTTCATGTTTTCCTTCCTTTTTTGTTTTGCAACAACTCTGTATTAGTCTGTTCTCACACTGTCACAAAGAACTGCCTGAAACTGGGTAGTTTATAAAGAAAAAAGGTTTAATTGATTCACAGTTCAGCATGGCTGAGGAGGCCTCAGGAACTTACAATCATGGCCGAAAGCAAAGCAAACACGTCCTTCTTTACACGGCAGCAGGAGAGAGAAGTGCAGAGCAAAGTGGAAGGAAAAGCCCCTTATAAAACCATCAGATCTCGTGAGAACTCACTCACTATCATGAGAATGGCATGGAAGAACCGCCTCCATGATCCAATCACTTCCCACAAAGTCCCTCCTGCAACACGTGGGGATTACAATTTGGATTACAATTCAAGATGAGATTTGGGTGAGGACACAGCCAAACCATATCAAACTCTATGTACTTTGATATTTAAGAAAAATTACATAAACTTTATGTGAAAATTCCCTGGATTTTTCGCCTCAAGGTCATGCTGTACATATACAGTATCCTCCTGCCTACCTCTCCAAATGGATAATGGATTGAAGCAAAAGGCCTGTCCCACCAAGCATTGATGTGTAACCCTCTTAGTAACAATTTATAGACCAGGTAAATGTGTGGAGCAGCCCAGATCAGCTGGAGGGAGCATTATTCCCATCGGAATGTGGAGCAATGCCTGCCCACCTGTCACCTGGTTACGGTGAAGACAGTATGAATGGAAGCACTGCCAGAAACTAAAGGCTTATGTAAGTGATGCTGTTCTTATGTCTCCTCTTCCTCTCTATCTCACATATGATGAATTATTTTATTATGATCATTCTGTGGTTGTTATTTTCTTTTTGAAACGATAAGACATGATTACAGATGAGAAAGAGTGTATTTTGTAATCCTTGATGAACTTGAAATGGTTTCCTCTTTTTTTCCCTTTTTTCTTCTTCCTTCTCCCTTCACTCATTCATTCTCGCCTCTCTCCATTTTATAGGTATGATTGATCTTGAAATAATGATAACAGAACCATAGCCTATATAGTCCTTGGGTCACTTCTGTCTCTATTTCTCTTTCTTCCTTCCTCTTTTTCTCTTGGTCCCTTTGCTAGAGGGGTGGTGAGCATGGCTCCCTGCCCCTCTCAGTGGGTTTATCTTCATTTTCCATGAGCTTCCACCTCAGTGCATGTGACTTCAAAGCCAAAGCTCCAGCCACTTCTCATCCTTTCTTAGGAAAATCTCAAGTCTTAACTTGAAAGCTGAATGTCCTGCTTTTGTTCCTAACTCTGCTCATGGGATAACGGAGGAAGAAAAGCTCAGCCTGTTACCAGAAAGGACAGATCTGCAGTGTAACCCATCTAGTATGCAGGGTCATGTGCACAGTTCTTTACTCTTCCCTCTGACTGCCCTTCAGTTGGTGTCCAGATGCCCCTGTGTTAGCCTGGGGACATTCCTTGCCCTTTGGCCCCTCTTTTGTTGCCTTTTTCTTTTTCCTTAGACAAGGTCTAACTCGCTGCCCAGGCTGGAGTGCAGTGGTGCGTTCATTGCTCATTGCAACCTCGAACTCCTGGCTCAAGACGTTCTCCCAGTTCAGCCTCCTCAGTAGCTGGAACTACAGTTGTGCATCACCATGCCTTGGCTAATAAAAAAATTTTTTTGTAGAGACGGGAGTCTCAGGCTGGTCTCAAACTTCTGGCCTCCAGTGATCCTCCTGCCTTGGCCTCCCAAAGTGTCGGGGCTATGGGCATGAGCCATTGTGCCTTGCCCTTTGTTGTTTTTTCAGTCCTTTACCCTATGGTTTCTACTATCCTCAGGGACAACTCTCATTTCCCTGGGGCTTCTGGATCTTCAGCAAGACACACCCCTAAAGGCAAACAATCTTTAGCAGCAGCAGAGCATAAACTGAGTGCTGTTATGCTAAAAGCAAAATATTTCCCCCCCATGAGAAAGTCTAAGGGGAGCAAGGGCCCTGAAGTCCCCATCCTGCCCCCCCAGTGACAGGTGATGGAGAATGGAATGATGAAAGAGACCCCACCCAGCTACCTGGTGTATCAACCCCCTCACCCAGTGCTGTCCACAGGTCAGTCCCCATCCCACACGGTGGCTTACCACATCCACATCTTATGAGAGCCATTTGTTGCTCCCCAGTCTCTTCTGTCCCCCTTCTTTGACCAACATTTCCCTGTCTGATTTGCTTGGTCATAGGTGGCCTGTGTCAGTTTCCTCCCAGGACTCTCTTTGCCTGGGAATAAGTGCTATATGTGAGAAGCGTCCCTCCCAAGTGCTGTGTGCAGCCTCCTGGCATTCTCCTAAGACTTCCTAGAGGATTGCTCTGGTTCCAAAAAGAAACCAGCCACAACCTGTTTGGAGCCCTGCAGGATGTTCCAGCTCACCAACTTCATTCCCCACTACTCTGCCCCTCTAGCGGAGCTTCTAGACCAGCAACCAAGGTGCCTCCATTCGTTGTACATGACTCACCTTTCCCCCTTCCAGACCCTTCTTCATGGGTCTAGCCTCTGTTTCCAGCTTTACACAGCACAGGCTGATGCCTGCCACTGAACGGGACCCAGGACTTTTTCAAACCTCAGCCCCCAGCAAAGGTCTGAGAATGGGCACCCTGACCAGCTCTGAGCCTCTAGGCATAGGGTCTATTTGTTTAATTTTGAATTCACTTTTAAGATTTAAGAATTGAGAGCTCTCATATTCAACAAAATTCAGGGGATCTAGAAACATCATGCCCACTTTTGGCAGAGTAGCCAACTGGCAGAAACTGATGCTGACGCTGTCAGCTTCCTATACAAAACGCAAACCAGAGTTTACCACAGGCCTCACTACTCCACATTCTCCTCCACAAGGACACTCAGCAGGCTCCTGTGCTGAACGGCCTGCCTGGTTCTGTAGGTGTAGGGTTTGTCACTCTGTTCCAGGACCTACTTTCCGCAAAGCGCCTTACCCGGCTGTTTCTTCCCTTGGCATACCTGAGAACTCCTTTCCTCATTGAATTGCTTTGACCTTGCTAATTAGTTGTGTTGCAAGTGCTTTTTGGCTATGTCAGCTATGTATGTTCTGTTTATCATTTTAGAGCAATGGTTATTAATTTTTTCAGATTCTTCTTGGGAATTTGAGAAAAAACTATGGTTCTCCTCCACCATCCTGCCCCCGCCCACCCCAATGCACACATGTGCAACATTTGTTCTACAATTCAAGAGCTCTCTAGACCCCTGATATGTTGGCAATTGGTGGCTGCCACATTAGGAACCCCTGATTTAGGGGAAGGACTGTTTTTTCCATTAGACAAACTCAACTGCATAGCATCAATTTCATGGGTCTCTACTGTGCACTGTGCCCAAAAAATGCCACTGAATGCTGCCTGACTGGTGGATAGTAAGACTGTCCATTAATGTGGTCATTTAGGCTGCCTCTGCCCAGGTCTTGGGGTCATTGGCACTAATTCACAGCACCCTCAAGTCACCCAGGGAAGATGAGATGCAGTTGGCTATAGACCCACAGGTTCGGGCATTACAACTGCCCTCGCAGTTGACAAATAACCACAACCTTCACATTGTTATGAAAAGAGCACAAATCCAATTAAGAAAGCTTTTCCGAAAGAAATAACAATGTTCCCACCCCCTCTGTCACTCCCCACCTGCTTTTTGTCCCAGAATAATGCTGTGCTGATAGGAACATGGATAAATTAATTACAGTCTGGAATGTTATTCATGGGTAGGAAAAAACACTAAATCTTCTCGCACAATGTTTGACATTTAAAGATAAACATTGCCTTTATGTTTTTTTTAAACCTCAATCAACCTAGTTTACGCAGACATAGGTATAATCCTTTTAAATGCTGTGGATTTTTAAATTGCAAAGGTAACAATATGCTGAGTGTTTTACCCAGTCAGAGAACCAGGAGATGCAGGAATGAGATTAGCATCTCTTTAGTTCCTTGCATATTTGATATTATTTTGGTGTACCTCCAATTCCTGATAACATAGAAGCACTCTTGTGACTGAAGTCCCTGAAATGGAAGGACATTGGTAACCCTGAATTTAAAACAAGCACAGGCAACCTTTGTGGGAATGTGTGTGAAGGTCACTTTCTAGAAACAGGACGGTCCGTAGCCATTGCCAAGGTTTCTGTGTCGTTTCAACCAGAACCTTAGGCCTGGAAGTCTGGATGGATGTGGGTTGGCATGGTCCTCTATGGGCATTAAATGAATAAATGGATATAACAGAGGTGGTGTCTGGCATGACTCAAAGAAGGACGAGAGGAAACATATTCAAATGAAATTTTTAGAAAAGCAAATTTCAAAAAAAATGCTTAAGTATAAAATATTTTGATGACAACCATGATTTTCAAATTGAATCCTTATTCTAAGTAATGATCTAATCTGAACTTAGACCCCTTTTCTTAAGTTTTTTCTCAATAAGCCTTTGATGTCTAGTCAGTTCAATTCAGTATTTACTGAGTCCCTATATGGATAGGGTATAGGGCATGAATCAAATGCATGTCCAGAATTGCCCACAATGCAGAGCACCCCACCCATATCTCCAAAGACTTCCCGGCAGAAGTGATCTCTGCCTGCTGGGACAGATGTATAGACTCCAACAGCAGCAAGGTGGCCCCTCTGACTACTGCCTTGGGATCCACATTGCTCTTAGAACTATTCCTCTTTTTTCATCCCTGAGGCCCCCACCAAAGCTCAGCCTGGATCAATTTTTTTCTAGGAATCTGACACATTTCCAGGCTGATTTCCTAACCTAGTCAGACCCTCTTCCATCTGTCTTTGGGTGGTCCATTTTCTACTTCATTTTCCACCTCACATGTTGGCCATTGATGACCACATCAGCTTTTCTATGCTATAAGCTCCCAAGGAACAGGTTCCATCAAATGATTGGCCTTTCAGCTCTCTACTGTGACCAGAAAGTTGCCTGGTACATAAAAAGGGGTTCACAGGTATTTCTCATGTGGATAACTGGTTACTCATCTATGCATGATTTGGGGGATCCCCCACTTCCTGGACTAATTGTAAACCACATTGTACCACCTGGGGGTGCCTGAGCACAACAGAGCTAAGTGAACATTTCATCAGTCTAATTGAATTCAGTGGAATGTTAGGGCCTGGAAATTTGGACTAGGAAGGTAAGCAGCAGGAATAAGTGTGAATGACAGTATCTAAATTAAAATCTGTTGCCATGAAAGATCAGACATTTTCTCCTCTGATTTGTCCTTCTAGAAATCACAAGATGCCCAAAGAATCATAAGCAATGGGTAACTAGGCAAGGGAATTGTCTTTGATAAATGCCATGATTGCTCAGTGTCCCATTTCTCTTGGAAAGAAGAGTGACCCAAAGACTAAACTGAGATTGGGGTTTGCAGCTAGCCTTCCATCTACTAAACCTGAGCTGAAGTACTTTGAGCTCTTTATTTCTTGTTTATCTCATTTGTCACTCAGATGAGAAGAATGCCCGCTCTGTTTGACTCAGTGTCAGTGTGATGAAGTAAAATAGCTTCTTTAAATCCCTCTGCAACAAGGCAGTGAATTGAAAATAAGAAAGATAGGGAAGAACATTCTGGGCAAGACAGCTCAATGAGTTCATGCTTTGATCCATCTCTCAGCTCTGAACACAAAGCCATGACAGGCAGGTATAAAAATAGAAAGCTAAAAAGGGATGTCTGGATTAACAGAAGCAGAAGAGACACTGCCAGAAGCGTCTGACCTACTGGGCTCTTTGTCTAAAATCAGCAGGGAGTTTGGCCTCTGCTGGGCAATCCCAAGACGTCCCGCCCAAGATGGCAGACAGGAACCAAGTACTTGCTTAAAGTCAGGAACTAGGGTGGGGCCCCGAAAGAAAGTCATAGCGCCTCACTGCTGCCTAGAGACCAAGCTTTTAGAAAAATAAGGCTGAGGGGCCAAGATGGCCGATTAGATGCAGCTGCAGTCCGCGGCGCTCATGGAGAGGAATGAAAACTGCCAGTGAATTCAGCACCTTCTACTAAAATATCCAGATTCTCAGTCCCACTCGGACTGACTAGGCAGACAACTAGACCCATGGAGGATGAAGAAAAGCAGACTGGGAAAACGGTCCACCCGAGAGCGCCACGGAGCCAAAGGAACCCCCAACCCCAGCAAAGGGAAGTGGTGAGTGACTGCGACACCACCTGGAAAACCATGCTTCTCCCATGGATCTCTGCAACCCGCAGATCGGGAGATCCCGTCATGAGCCCGTGCCACCAGGGCCTTGGGTCAGACACACAGAGCTGTGCAGAGTCACGGCAGAGCCGCTACTCAGGCACACACAAAGGCCCTGGAGTTTTACATACTCCAGCCTAAGGAATCCCAGCAAGGCAGGGGATCCACTCATATATTCCCCTAGGAAGACAGCTGAATCCAGGGAGCCAAACAGCATTGCTCTCCAGGCCCCGTTTACACAGCACTTCACAAGTTCAGGCCCACTGGAATTTCTGCCAGCCAGTGGTGACAGCCTGGAGTCAGCCTGAGATGGACCAAGCTCTCGTGGGTAGAGGCAGCCACCATCTCTGCAGTTCAGTTGACTCAGCCATTCTCGCCTGCCAGCTCCGGGGAGTCCAGGCAGTCCAGACGAGGAGGGGTCTCCCACAACGTAGCACAGGCGCTGTGCCAGATCGTGGCCACACTGCTTCTTTAAGTGGGACCCAGATCCAATCCTTCTCACTGGGTGGGGCCTCCCTGTGGGAATTTCAGCAGCTCCAGCCAGGGTTATGTGGACAAAACTCTGCTCTCTCCTGGGACGGGGACCCCTATGGGAAGGGGTGGCCAACGTCGCTGCAGTTCAGTGCACTCAGTCTTTCCAGCCTGCTGGCTCTGGAGAGTTCAGGCGGTCTGAACGAGGAAGGGTCCCCTCAACGCAGCACACCCGCTACACCTGCTCTACCAAAAAGCAGCTAGACTGCTTCTTTAAGTGGGCCCCTGGTCCCGTTTCTCCTGATTGGGTGAGACCTCTCGATAGGGGTCTCCAGACACCTCCTACAGGAGAGATCAGGCAGGCAACAGGTCAGTACATCCCTGGGATGGAGCTCACAGAAAAAGGAGCAGGCTGCCATCTTGCTGTTTTGCAGACTTCACTGGTGATACCTTCAGGTATGGGAAAAACCAAGGCAACTAGGGTCTGGAGCAGACCCTGAGCAAACCACAGCAGCCCTATGGAAGAGTGACCTGACGGATAAAAGAAAAACAAACAAACAGAAAGCACCACCAATAACATCAACAAGGAAAACCTCATTTAAAGGTGAGCAACCTCAAAAATCAAAGGTTGATAAGCCCACAAAGATCAGAATCAATACAAAAACGATGAAAACTCAAAAAGCCAGAGTGCCTCTTCTCCTCCAAATGACTGCAACACCTCTCCATTAAGGGCACAGAACTGGGCTGAGGCTGAGATGGCTGAAATGACAGAAGTAGGCTTCAGAAGGTGGGTAATAATGAACTTTGATGAGCTAAAGAAGCATTTTGTAACATTAAAAAGTGGGGAAATGACATGAACAGATACTTCTCAAAAGAAGACATTCATGCAGCCAACAAACAAATGAAAAAAAGCTCAACATCACCCATCATTAGAGAAATGCAAATGAAAACCACAGTGAGATACCATCTCACTCCCATCAGAATGGTTATTATTAAAAAATCAAGAAACAACAGATGCTGGTGAGGTTGCATACAAAAATGAATGCTTTTACACTATTGGTGGGAGTACAAATTAGTTCAACCATTATGGAGGACAGTGTGGCAATTTCTCAAAGATCTAGAGGCAGAAATACCATTAGGTCCAGCAATCCCATTACTGGGTACATATAGCATTCTATTATATATATATATATATAATAGGAATACAAATCATTCTGTTCTAAAGATACATGCATATGTTCATTGCAGCACTATTCATAATAGCAAAGACATGAAATCAACCTAAATGCTAGACTGGATAAAGAAAATGTGGTTCATATGCACCATGGAATACTATGCAGCCATAAAAAGAAAAGAGATTATGTCCTTTGCAGGGACATGGATGGAGCTGGAAGCCGTTATCCTCAGCAAACTAATGCAGGAACAGAAAACCAAACACTGCATGCTCTCATTTATAAGTGGGAGCTGAATGATGAGAACACATGGCCACATGATGGGGAATAACGCACACTGGGGTCTGTCAAGGAGCAGGGAGAGACAGCATCAGAAAGAATAGCTAATGGATGCTGGGCTTAATACCTACATGATGGGTTGATCTGTGCATTTTGTAACCAAATGTACCTGTAATTTATGATCCAATTCAAGTTGAATTTTTTATAAAAGATAAAGGAAAGATTAGGATTATGTTTTTATATAGAAATTAGTTGTTTCAGTACCATTTGTTGACAAGCCTAATCTTTCTCACTAAATTAAGCTTAGAATATTACAACAAGTTAAGCCACCATTTCAAAATAAAAAGGCGAACTAAAGAGATTTTCAGAATTTCATAGATAAAGACAATTCACATTTGCTAAAATGTATCCTATTAATACTAATGGTTGTACTTCAGCCATAAGAAAAGAGGACAGAAGGGAATGTGTGAAAATCAGTATTAAATGATAGTCAATTAAAAATAAAATTAAAAATTTGAAAGAATAATAATCACTGAAACTGATAAATAATGTTAACATTTTAATAGCCATTAAATTCACAAAATAATAATAATTAGTTTTGGAATTTTTTAAAGAATAAGATGAGTTAAATGGTTGAAAGTTCAATAGATTAAGACAGTTTTCTGAGTCCTTGATGTGATTGGGAAGAAGACAGAAATATTTAACAACTAGAGATTTTGTATGAAATTCATAGTTTACTAAGTATGCTAAAATTTTAGATAATTACAAAAAGGATATAAGTAATCTACAAGTTGCAAAGCAGCAAAGTTATTTTCTTTGATATAAATAAAAGGGAATGTATAATGTTTTCTTACACCAGTGAGAAATAGGAGGGAAAAATACTTTAAGAGAAAAAGTTGTTAAATAGAAATCAAAATGTAACATGATAAAAATATATGCCAGTACATCAATAATCATAATATCTTTAAATAGAGTAAGCACACAAAAGACTAGAATGACTACACTGAATAACAAAATAAAATCTAATTGTATGCTGCTTACAAGATATACATTTGAAATAAAACCAAATTGAAAAGTTGAAAATTAAGTTGTTAAAAAATACTAAGCAAAGGCTAACCCACAGAAATCTAAGGTAACAATATTAACATAAGACAAAGTAAAAATTCAGTTGATTAATAGTATACAAAGATCACTCAATTTAATAAAAGGAAACAATCTGCTAGGAAGATATTACAATTATGGGTATGTAATTAACTATACAGACTCAACAAATATAAAACAATCTGGGCAGATTTATAAGACATTGATATATTTATCTATCTTATCAATTCCCTTAAGGGGAACTGAGTTGTAGGGAGACGTTTAACACGTTTCTCTCAGCAACTGATAGATCTGCCCACCCCAACATAGTAAGCATATAGAATATTTCAGTAATGAAATTAACAAAGTTCATTAAATATATATAGAGAGAGAACACCACACCCAACCAATAGACAATATACATTTTTTTAGCAAGTGTTCATGGAACATTTTTTACAGTTTGGTCATGTACTAGGTCATGAAAGAAGTCTCAACAACATTTTAAATACTAGTTTTACATACACGCTTGACTCTATGATCAAAATGCAGTTAGGTTATAAATCAGCAATAAATTTGTGGTCAATAAATCTTCACATATCTGAAAACCAACAACCAAGTACATGTCTACTTAACCCATTGGTTAGAGAAGAAAACATTTTAGAAACATAAAATACTAAATGCCATAGAAAATACTATATATGAAAGTTTCTGGGATGCAGCTAACATGGTTCTTAGAGGTAAATTGATAGCATTAAATGAATTTTTGAAAAGAAAAATGATAGAAAATAAGTTTAACTCAAAAAACAAAGGAGACATATGAAATAAACTAAAGAAAGTAGATTAAACAAAATTTTAAAAACAAAATTAGCAAAAATGAAAATGAAAAAGGAGAGAAGAGCTACTAGATGAAAAGCTACTCAAGGAACACAGTTTGAACATTTAAATGAGATGTATATTTTTCCAGAAAAAAATATAAACTTCCAAAGTCAATTTATGAATAAATAGAGCTTCATCATAAAACTGGAATCTGTAAAAAGTATCAGTTCAATAGATGGATTTACTAACATATTAGACACAGCTGAAGAAATTATTTATGAATTAGAATGTAAGTCAGTTAAAAATATTCAGGGTGAAACACAAGAGAAAAAAATAACGAAAAATACAAAAAAAAAAAAGAGTATAAGAGATGTAAGGAAAAAGATTAAGACAAGTGCAGTTAGAGGCTGAGAAGTACAGAAGAAAGTGAACAGAGCATAAGTGATATTTGACGAGATAGGTACTGAGAATTTTCCAAAACTGATTTTTAAAAATGAAGCCACGGGTGAAAGAAGTATTTAAAATTTCAAGCAAAATTACTTTAAGAAAAATCAAACTTTCTTAGGTGCATCATATTAAAATGTTGAAAACAAAAAATAAAGAGAAAATCTTAAAATCAGGCAGAGAGGAAAAAGATATATAGGAATCACCAGTAAGATAGATACTGTACCTCATTTCTCAAAAGAAAGATTGAATACTACAGAAAATTGAATGACGTCTTTAAAGTGCTGAAAGAAAATAACCACCCACCTAGAACTCTATACCTAATGAAAATATCGTTTAAAAATGAAGGCAAAATGAAGACTCTAATAATTCAAGGAGCATTCTGTAATCCCTAATGTTTTAACTAAAATAATGACAGAATGTATAAATAATTAATAATGGGAAAATATGAAACAAAGAAAAATACTTCATTAATCTAAAAAGGATAAGAAATAATAGGTACATAGACAAGTGTAACAAATAGAAACATTACAGAGTTGGTAGAACTATGAGGAGAAATAGATGAATCCACCATTCAACACAATTTAACAGAAACAGATACAGCACGCTAAAAATCAGTGCAAACATAGTTGAATTCAGTAGCACCATCAATCAACTGGATCTAATTCATCTAAAACTTCATCCAACAACAGCAGAGTACACATTCTTCTCAAGCTCACATGGAACACTCACCAAGACAGACCACATTCTGCATCATAAAATATACTTGGCAAATTTAGAAGAATCAAAATCACCCTATGTCTGCCCTCAGACCACAATGGAATGAAAACTAGAAATCAGTGACAGAAAGATAGCGGGAAAAATCCCCAAGTACTTGGAGGTTAAACAATACACCTAATAATACTAAGCCAAAGAAGAAATCTCAAGGTAAATTTTAAAATATTTTAAACTAAATGAAAATAAAAATATATCTTGTCAAAATTTGTGAGATGCAGCAAAAGCAGTATTTAGAGGAAAAGTTGTAGCATTAAATGCAGATGTTAGAAATGAGAAAAGTTCTAAAATTAACAATCAGCTTTCAGCATGGAAAACTGGAGAAAGAAGAACAACTTAAACCTAAAGCAAATAGAAAAAAAAAAGAAATAAGAAAAATTAATTAAAAATAGGAAATAAGTGAAGAAAATCGACAAATCCAAAAGCTGGTTCTTTGAAAATATCAATAAAATTGACAAACTTCTAGTTAGGCTAAGAACAAAAAACAGGAGACACAAATTACCAATATTAGATATGAAAGAGAGTCATCACTACTGATTACATGAATATCAAAATTATCATTTAAAAATACTGAAAATAACATTATGCCCACAATTTTGAAGAACCTTGATGAAATGGACCAATTCTTTGAAAGACCCAAACTGCCAAAACTCACGCAAGGAAAAATAGATCTGAATAGGCCCATATTTAGTAGATAAACTGAATCAATAATTAATAGCCTTCCAAAAAGAAATCACCAAGCTAACATGGTTTCCCTGGTAAATTCTAACACCTTTAAAATAAATGATATTAGTTCTCTGTAGTCTCTTTCAGAAAATAGAAGCAGAGGAAACACTTTCTAATTCATTATACGAGGTTAACATTATCCTAATACCAACAGCAGACATTACAATAAAGACAAAATACAGACTAATGTCTCTAATGAATGTAGATGCAAAAATCCACAACAAAATATTAACAAATCAAATACAATAATGTATATAAAGAATTATACATCACAAACGAGTGAGATTTATTTCAGGTATGGAAGCCTGGTTTAACATTTGAGAATCAGTTAATGGAACCCACCACATCAACAGGCTGAAGACAAATAATCATATGATCATATCAATTGATGAAGAAAAAGCATATGACAAAATCCAAACCTATTCATGATGAAAACTCTCAGCAAACTAGGAATTCAACTTCATAAAGCACATCTACAAAAACCTACAGCTAACATCATTCTTGATGGTGAGAAACTGAATGTTTTCTCCTTAAGATCAGAAATTAGACCAAGATGTCCCCTCTCACAACTCTTATTCAACATTATACTGGAAGTTCTAGCTTGTGTTAAAAACAAGAAAAGGAAATAAAAGACATACAAGTTGGGAAGGAAAAAATAAAACTGTCTTTTCCATAAATGACATGTTTGTCTATTTAGAAAATTCCAAGAATT
Organism: Theropithecus gelada; assembly: GCF_003255815.1. Taxonomy (NCBI): domain Eukaryota; kingdom Metazoa; phylum Chordata; class Mammalia; order Primates; family Cercopithecidae; genus Theropithecus; species Theropithecus gelada. The sequence goes on along the minus strand of NC_037670.1, from coordinate 28,345,721 downwards.
AACTAAAATTTCTTGGAATTAGTAAGTGATTTTATTAGTTTGCTAGAACTGCCAATAACAAAATACAACAGACTGGGTGAGTTAAATGACTTTAAATTTATTTTCTCAGTTTTGGAGGCTAGAAGTTCAAGGTCGGGGTGTCAGCAGGGTTGATTTGTCTGAGGTCTCTCTCCTCCTCTTGCAGATGGTCACATTTCTGCTGTGTCCTCACATGGCCTTTTCTCTGTGTGTGAAAATCCCTGGTGTCTCTCTGTGTTTGTCCCATCTTCTTAGAGGGACACCAGTCAGATTGAATTAGGGTCCACCCTAGAGGCCTCATTTTAACTTAATTACCTTTTTAAAGTCCCTGTCTCCAAATACAGTCACATTCTAGGGTACCGGAGATTAGGGTTTCAACACATGAAATTTGTGGAGGGACAAATTCAGTCCATAATAGTGATTATATCATAGCAAGTTTGCAGAATACAAGGTTGGTATAGAAAAGCCAATAGCTTTCTTATATACTATCAATGAACAATAAGAAATACAAATTTAAAAACACAATATCATTTACAATAGTCCCAAAGAAAGACATTAATTCTCAGGTACAAATCTACAAAAACACATACAGGATCTATATGCAGAAAACTATGAAACTCTGATGAAAGAAATCAAATCAAAAGAAAATAAATGGAGAGATATTTCATGTCCATGAATTAGAAGACTCAATGCTGTTTAAGAGACAATTTGCTGTAACTTGATCTATAGATTCAACATAATCTCCCCAAATTCAGCAAGCTTGTGCATATCAACAAACTGATTCTAAAGTTTATATGAAAAAGCAAAAGACATAAAATAGCCAATACAATATTGAAGAACAGAGTTGAAGGCTAACACTACTGACTTCAAGACTTAATACAAAGCTCCAGCAAGAAAGACAGCACAGTACTGGTGAAAGAATACACACTTAGGTCAGTGGAACAGGATAGACAGTCCAGAAAAGGACTCACACAACTGTATTATAGTCAACTATCTTTGATAAAGAACCGAAGACAATTCAACGGAGTGAGGGCAGTCTTTTCAACAAACAGTGCTGTAACAATTGGACAGCCATGTACAAGAAAACAAATCTAGACACAGATCTTACACCTTTCACAAAAACTAACTGAAATAGATCATGGATCTCAATGTAAAATACAATACTTTAAGACTTCTAGAAGAAAGAAAAAAGCAGAAAATCAATGTAACCTTGGATTTAGTGATGAGTTTTAAAATACAATGCCAAAAAGCATGATTCATGAAAAAAAAAATTATGTTACACTTGATTAAAATTAAAATATTATGTTCTGTGAAAAATACTGTTAAGAGAATCAAAAGACAAGCCACAGACTGGGAGAAAATATTTGCAAACCACCTATGTGATACAGGACTTGCATCCACAATACACAACTCTTAAAACAACAAGAAAGCAAGTAATGCAATTTTAAAATGGGGGAAAAATCTGAAGAGACACATCACCAAGGAAGATTCATAGAATGGCAGATAAAAAGATGTCCATCATAATTTATGGCTGGGCACAGCAGCACCAGCTGCTCAGAAGGCTGAGGCAGGAGGGCTCCTTGAAACCAGGAGTTCGAAGCTATTGTAGGCTATGATGTGCCTGTGAATTGCCACTGCACTCCAGACTGGACAACATAGTGAGACCTCATCTTTAAAATAAATAAACAAATGAATAAATAATTAATTTGTCATTAGAGAGTTCCAACTTAAAACAATAGCAAGATGCCACTACACACCTATAATAATGGTTAAAATCCAAACACCTGACAATACCAAATGATGGCAGAGATGCAGAGCAATGGGAACTCTCGTTCATTGCTGGTGGGAATGCAGAATGGTGCAGCCACTTTGAAAGACAGTTTGGCTGCCTCTTACAGAACTAAATATAGTCTTACTACAGAATTCATGTGTTGTGCTCCTAGATACTTATCCAATTGATTTGAAAACTTATGTTCACATTAAAAAATCTGCATGTAAATGTTTAAAGCAGATTTATTCATAATTGCCAAAAACTGGAAGCAACTAAGATTCTGTTCAACAGCTAAATGAATAAACAAGCTGTGGTACATCTATACAGTGGAATGTGGAATATAATTCTGCAACAAAAAGAAATGAGTATTGAGCTGTGAAAAGATATGGAGCAATCCTAAAAGCATACTGCTAAGTGAAAGAGGTCAGTATGCAAAGGCTACATATTATATGATTCCAATTATATAATAGTATGGAAAATGCAAAACTGTAAATACTGTAAAGTGATCAGTGAGTTACAGGGTTAAGGTGGAGGGTAGAGGATGAATAGGTGAAGTGCAGGGGATTTTTAGGGCAGTAAGATTATTGTAATGTAAAATTTTAGGGCGGTAGAATTATTAAAATTATGGATATAAGATATTGGGTTGCATTACCTATGGAACAAAGCGTGAACCTTAATGAATGCAAATTTGGAAAAATCATTTAAAAGGTTGGGGGATCCCAGGAGACAATGCAGACCATGACCAGAGAATTTAACTGTATTACAAAGGTAGGAAGCAGTCTCACTGAAGGGATGGGTCAGGGAGGGGAAGAGATATTGACCAAAGTATTTTGGAAATGAGTGCGGTCTATAAGACTAAAGGCAAAGGGAACTGCATGTGAGCACTGTACTCTAGTTGATAAAATTGTTTCCCACAGGGATACCGGTTAATAATTCTGATATTGCCACGTATGTATACTGGATTGGAACAATTACATGAATGGACGGCAGATGGTAGAAGCCAGGTTTCTCACCACCAGAGTGGCCATTTATCAAGAAGCAGGAGGAGAAAGAATGATTCATGCGGTGACGGATTTGAGTTGGAGATAGTAGTGTGAACTCAGATTTAGCACAATAGAGAGTCTGATGTTTATCTATAGAAGTATTTATAGATACACATATATTCATAATTTAATATAAACATGTATATTCTTGCTCTGTCCCTGAGAGGGCCTGAAAGAAATGACATCCCAGTAACAGCAAATGTGCACAGCACCGCATCTTGGTTTCTTTTTTTTTTTTTTTTTTTTTTGAGACGGAGTCTCACTCTGTGCCCAGGCTGGAGTGCAGTGGTGCGATCTCGGCTCACTGCAAGCTCCGCCTCCCAGGTTCACGCCATTCTCCTGTCTCAGCCTCTCCGAGTAGCTGGGACTACAGGCGCCCTCCACCACGCTGGGCTAATTTTTTGTATTTTTAGTAGAGTCGGGGTTTCACCGTGGTCTTGATCTCCTGACCTCATGATCCTCCCGCCTCGGCCTCCCAAAGTGCTGGGATTACAAGCGTGAGCCACCGCGCCCGGCCCTTGGTTTCTAATACTATTCTCCACTTAAAGGAACCAGGACTCCTTGGAGAAATGGCTGATTCTAGGACTGGGACAGGAAGTATCCAAGATGAGCCTAGAGCATCTGCTAGTGCCAGAAAGTAAGGAGGTGCTCAAAAACAAAACAGAACCAAACAAAACATCGATGGGGTTAGTCAAAGGAGCACAGATGCCACCTGAAAGAGTTCCCAGTGGCCAAAGCTGGAACACTTTGTGGTAACAAAGTGAGTATTGGATTATAACCTACAGTATAAAGTAAATATGCATGATATAAATAAGCGATTAAATATATTAATAAATGAGGAAGCAGAGACAAATCTCTCATACAGAAGAATTCCATATATTTTACATAGATACTTTGTCTTCAAGAAGAGAGGATCAAACTCCTCACTCCTTCAGTGTGAGCTGTACATAGTGACTTCCTCCCAAAGTGTACAATATAGAACAGGGGAGAAAAAGAGGAAATTTACAGTGGAGGAGCCTGACAAGAGCCACTTAGGCAGGCGACCAAGGCTAACTCATAAATCATGCCGACAGTAGGTATGCTTGATATCATGGGATGAAAACAGCATTTCACCTCTGCGATTTTCCTCCCAATAACCTACAACCCCAGTTTTCTCATGAGAAAAACATCAGGCAAATTCCATTAGTGGGACACTCTACAAAGTAACTAAGCAGTCCTAGGAACCCTCAATGTATCTGAAGAAGGAAAGGCGGAGAAACTGCCACAGACAGTAGGTGCCTAAAGAGACATGACAACTAAATCTAATGTGGGATTCTGGAACAGAAGGAAAAGACATTAAGTAAAGACTTAAGAAAAACAAAATTATGAACTTTCGTTAATATCGTATCATTATTTGTTTCATTGTAACAAATGTAACATACAAAAATGTAAGATATCAATAATAGGGCAAACTGGATGTGAAGTATATTGAAACTCTCTGTGCCATCTTCTCAATGTTTCTAAAAATCTGAAACTGTTGTAGCAAATAAAATCTATTTTAAACAGTTTAAATAAGCAAACTGCTCACTACTACATAAAAAAAGCAGAGTCTCTTGAGTATAAAAATGAGCAGAAGAAGGCAGACACAGCCTGTAAGCTCCAACTCCATTCATAGAGTTTGTAAACTGGCAGCGATGCTGTGAGAGCTTAGGAAATTATTTCGTTTGGGGAAGCGGAATAGACATTGACTGGATAATGTCACGTGGGGGGCTTCTGGGGTACTATTAACATTTGATCTCAAATCCAGTTGGTGGTTGTATTTTTGTTTCCTTAAATTAATAAGTATTAACTTATGAAAATTAATTGAAATGACACTCACTTGTGCACTTTTCTGTACAATTCAGTAAACTTCAATGATAAAAACAAGAATGAATCAGAACTGTGTATATCAACATGAATGAATCTAAAAAGCAATGTTGATTTTAAAAATTAAAAAATAGGGTCAGGCACAGTGGCTTATGCCTGTAATCCCAGCACTTTGGGAGGCCAGGGTGGGTGGATCACCGGAGGTCAGGAGTTTGAGACCAGCCTGACCAACATGGTGAAACCCCATCTCTACTAAAAAACACAAAAATTATCATGCCTATAATCCCAGCACTTTGGAAGGCCAAGGCGGGTGGATCACAGTCAGGAGTTTGAGACCAGCCTGGCCAACATGGTGAAACCCCATCTCTACCAAAAATACAAAAATTAGCCAGGCATGGTGGCATGGGCCTGTAATCCCAGTTACTTGGGAGGCTGAGGCAGGAGAATTGCTTGAACCCAGGAGGCAGAGGTTGCAGTGAGCCAATATCTCACCACTGCACTTCAGCTCTGGGCAACAGAGTAAGACTCTGTCTCAAAAAAAAAAAAAATATATATATATATATATAAATATATATATTATATATATATAAATATATATATATATACACACACACACACACACACACAAAAATTAGCTGGGCATGGTGGTGAGCGCCTGTAATCCCAGCTACTCGGGAGGCTGAGGCAGGAGAATCGCTTGAACCCAGGAGGCAGAGGTTGCAGTGAGCCAAGATCATGCCATTGCACCCAGCCTGGGTGACAGAGTAAGACTCCATCTCAAAATAAATAAAGCAATGTTGAATGTTAAAAAAGTAATTTGTCAAATAATAACTAAAATATACTACTTTTTAATGTGTACCTTCTGTAAAACAAACTATATTCTTATTTATGACCTTACAAAATTTAGCCTAAGTATCAAAACACACTTGAGATTATAAATACCAAATTCAAGATAGCAGTTATCTCTGCAAAGAGAGGAAAGAAAATGGAATTGAGGAGGGGGACTCACTTTTTTCTTTTCTTTTCTTTTTTTTTTTAGACAGAGTCTCACTCTGTTGCCCAGGCTGGAGTGCAGTCATGTGATCACGACTCACTGCAACCTCTGCCTCCTGGGTTCAGGTGATTCTCCTGCCTCAGCCTCCTGAGTGGCTCAGAATATAGGCATACACCACCACACCTGTATTTTTTTGTAGAGATGGAGCTTCGCCATGTTGGCTAGGCTGGTCTTGAACTCCTGACCTCAGGTGATCCACCTGCTGTGGCCTCCCCAAGTGCTGGGATTATAGGTGTGAGCCACCGCACTTGACCTACTTCTGCCTATACTGTTTCATGTATATATATTTAAAAATCCAAAACACATATTGCAAAATGTTAAGTTGTGATACAGTTGGGTTCAGCTACAAGGGGAACCATGACATTTCTCTATAACTGTTTCTGGTTTTGAAATACATATATATGTACACACACACACACACACACACACCAGTGTGTGCTCTATACGAACACATAATTAATATTGTATAGTGCAATAACAGCCTAGGAGAATTAACAAGCATTTTGCCATCAATACTTGTCCTATGTGTTGCTGAGGATGAATGAATCCACAGATCCTTTGCAGAATGGAAACCGTTGGCTTCTTTTAAGAGTGGTTCTAACTCGAAGACTAATGACCTTTGCATTTCACCAGTCCCCTTTGTTAATCTCGTGTCTTTCATGACATGTAATCCCAAAGTTTCCTTGAAGATAAATTACATTTGCTGACAGGACTCTTTAGAACCACTGAGAACAGTCAGATATCGGAGGTCATTGAGAAAACAATCCCACTGCTGATTCACTCCATAGCATGCACTGAGTACCCACATGGTCCATGTGAGATGTGATGGGGCTTGAACCAGTCTGACTGTAGAGGGGAAAGAAGGAGAGAAACAGATCTGAGAAGCATTTTGAGGCAGAGGTGTCAGAAGTCACCAAATGGCTCTGAAGAACATGGCGGAGTCCAAGAGGCCAGAAGAGGAATCAACAACAGCCAGCGTTGGTGAGAGCAGCTGTGTGAAGGCTGGCACCATTAACTAGGGTGGAAAGCATGGTGGAGAAACCGGGCTGACAAAGCAAAGTTGCGGGTTAAATCAAGAAGTTTGTCTTTTGACTGTGTCATGGTTGAGATGCCTTTCAAAATCCAAGTCTAGGCCTAGTGAGGTGGCTCATGCCTGTAATGCCAGCACTTTGGGAGGTTGAGATGAGAGGATCGCATCAGCCCAAGAATTTAAGACCAGCCTGGGCATCATAGTGGGACCTCATCTCCACAAAAATTTTTTTAAAATTAGCTGGCTGTAGTGGCAAATGCCTATAGTCCCAGCTGCTTGGGAGGCTGAGGTAGGAGGATGGCTTGAGCCTGGGAGGTTGAGGCTGCAGCAAGCTATGATTATGCCACTGCACTCAAGCCATGATGACAGAGCAAGACCTTATTTCAAAACAACAACAACAACAACAAAACAAACTCCAAGTCTAACTGCGACCAGGTATGTTGAATCTGGAGCTCAAAGAGGAGTCAGACTGGAAAGATACACACTTGGGTGTCACGAGCATATCGATGTTGCTTCATGCCACGGGACCCAGTGGGACCTCCCACCCTGGAGGAAGGGTAGTTAGAGAAGAGAGGTCTGAGGATCAAGTCCTGGGATGGTTAGAGTTTCACAGAGGAGCAGGAACATAAATAATAAAGGCCAACCACATAAGGAAAACAAAAGCTATTTATTCAGGGTGTACTGTAACAAGGGAGTCGCCACCATCACTTTCATTTTGGTAGAGACTCCAAGGCAGGAGTGGGAAAGTTTAATAGTGATGTTAACCAAAAACTGACAGAGGCAGGTGTCTCGATTGATAGAGGTTTATTTCGCCAAGGCCAAGAATGTGCCTGGGAAAAACTCAAGTCACAGGAACATCTATGACCTGTGCTTTCCAAAGAGGGTTTTGGGAATTCAGTATTTAAAAGGGAAAGAACAGACAGGAGGGAAAAAAGGGAGGAAGGGTGGGCAGTGAGGCAAATGGTAACATTATTGTGAGGTTCTGATTAACACTCAGTAAATCTACATTTTACATAAGATAAAGCAAACACGTGAAAAGAGGGAGTATGGGGAAAAGTCAATGATGCATTTATCTCAGGGTGGATGAAGGGATGATTTCTGGTCTTGTCCTTGTCCTCTTACCTGTGAAGGTAAGCTTGTAATTGACATTTTCAGGGTGAGATTGAACAGAACTCAGTTTCGGGGCTAGCTTATAGGGGGGATATGTATCCTGTAAGATTTAGGGGCTCACACAGAATTTCCTTGTGAGCAATTTGTGAAGGAGGCCAGCTGGGGAAATATGTGGCCTCCTATCGTTGTGGGAACCTGGCTTATGGATGAGGTTATGACACAGAGTTTTGAAATTACAGCTATTTGAGAACAAAAGAAAGGCAGTATTGCATGACTCAGTTCCCAAGCTTAACTTTCCCTTTGGCATAGTGAGTTTAGGGTCCTGCAATTTTGTTTTCTGTCACAGTGGAAAGAAAGTGAAGGCTTCAGGTGCACCCTGATGGGAGTCTGTTGGCACGGCGAAGCCCTAGGTGAGCTAATTAGGGGCAGGGTGTCCCATGGAATTGGCTAGGGATGCATATTTGGTTTTCTCTGGTTGGTCCTAAAATTAAAGTGAAGACAAAAATTAGGGGAGCTGTCAGTTATTAATCAAGTCCTGGTCATTGTGGACCAATTGTTATGGATATTGTTGTTTAACTTCCTGAATTGTTACTAGAGATAGCAATCTGGCTTTCTATGGGTCTGACTTATAGCAGGCTGGTTTCCTGGGTTGTTTGTTGTAGATAAAGGGGTTGGGTTCCTGGCAGGTAGCTGCAAGCTGTGAGTCACAGTTCTATTTATATATCATGTGGCCATTGTTCATTTGTATATTTAGTCTCTTGGGAGAAAAAAGCAGAACAGGAGACTGAAAGGAGCAGCTAGAGAGAGCTTAGGAAGATAAAATCCCAACAAGAAAGGGGTGGTTCACTGAAGCAAATGCTGTTAAAATGTCTGATAATATGAGGATGTCAAAGTAGGTGAAGCTTTTTCAGGTGAAAAAGAGACATAGCCATCATTGTTACTGAATTCTCAAACACAGGAAACATTTCCCTGTGGCTTCAGGCAATGGTGAAATAGGAACCAACACGGTCAGTTAGGAAGAGAAACTCTGAGTGCCGCTAGGGGGGCACAGCATATCATACCTAAGAACTGAGCAGCAAATACCATCCCCTACTCTGCAGACGCATTTTCCAGCCCAACATGGGATTCTTAGATTGGTTAGATGGCAGCATCTGAGACCACAATTAACCTGAAACCCAAGCTTAGGCACCTGCATCTCCAAAGCCTCACACTCAATGCTCCGAGTTTAGGGACTCCTAACAAGTAAATTGGGAAATGGGTCGTTCTCCTTTGAAGACTGTTAGGAAAGAGGGACAAAAACGGAAAAAAAAAAAAAATCAATCCCTGAGTTTAATCTCCAGTATTTCTTCCCAGAAACTTTAAGTTAACCACAAGAATATTAACCATGACCAGAAATTGTTTGATAATCAGATTATCATAAATATGCTTTTCTTTTACTTTAGTAAACATTTACTAAGTGAAAAACATTTATAAAGTTGAGAATAGATAAAAGTGCTCATCATATGATCCAGCAGTCCTACTGTTGGACATATACCCAAAATAAAGGAAATCAATATCTTGAGGAGATACTGTACTTCCATGTTTTTTGTATCACTGTTTACAGTAGTTAAGATTTGGCAGCAACCTAAGTGTCCATCAACAGATGAATGGATAAAGAAAATGTGGTACATACACACAGTGGAGTACTATTCACCCCTTAAAAAGAAAGAGATCCCGTCATTTGCAACAACGTGGATGGACATGGAAGACATCATATTAAGTGAAATAAGCCAGGCACAGAAAGACAAATATTGCATGTTCTCACTTATTTGTGAGATCTAAGAATCAAAATAATTGAACACATGGACATAGAGAGTAGAAGGATAGTTACCAGAGGCTGTGAAAGCTAGTGGGGGGCTGGTGGGTGGGGGAAGATGGGGATGGTTAATGCATACAAAAAATAATTAGAAAGAATGAATAAGACCTACTGTTTGAGAACACAATAGGGTGCCTATAGTCAATAATCTCTTAATTGTACATTTAAAATACCTAAAAGAGTATACTTGGATTGTTTGTAATACAAAGGATAAATGCTTAAGGGGGTGGATACCCCATTCTTATGATGAGCTTATTTCACATTGCAGGCCTGTATCAAAACATCTCAGGTTCCCCACAAATATATACACCTATTATGTACCCACAAAAATTAAAAATTAAAATTGTTTTTAAAAAGTGCCCAGAAACTCTGTACCCTAACATAGCCCTGTTAGAATTACTTAGCACTGATAGTCGCCTTTGCTGAGTGATGCAAGCAGATGTCTCTGGCCCTCAAAGATGAGGAGACTCTGCTGCTCTGCTTGATGTGAACATAAACTCCAGTTCTTCTGGGAGCTGCCTTAAAGACAGCAGAAACTGAAGAGCAGAGACAAGTGGAAAGTGGCCAGGCACAGTGGCTCACGCCTGTAATCCCAGCACTTCAGGAGGCCAAGGCAGGTGGATCACGAGGTCAGGAGTTCGAGACCAGCCTGGCCAACATGGTGAAACCCTATCTCTACTAAAAATACAAACATTAGCCAGGCGTGGTGGCGGGTGGCTGTAATCCCAGCTACTTGGGAGGCTGAGGCAGGAGAATCGCTTGAACCTGGAAGGCTGAGGTTGCAGTGAGCCCAGATCGTGCCACTGCACTCCAGCTTGGGCAACAAGAGCAAAACTCCTTCTGGAAAAAAAAAAAAAAAAGTGGAAAGCATAACCTTTCATGATGGTGAAGTTGAATCCCCACCTTCGTCTTTCTCAGATTTTTTTTTTTTTTTTTTTTTTTGAGACGGAGTCTCGCTCTGCTGCCCAGACTGAAGTGCAGTGGCGTGATCTCGGCTCACTGCAAGCTCCACCTCCCAGGTTCACGCCATTCTCCTGCCTCAGGTCTTTCTCAGATTTATTCCCATCTTTCTACTCCTCCGACCCCTACCTTAGCTCAAGCCCAGATGGCTCTCACCTGCATTAACCTAACCATCTCCGAACCCATCTCCTCTCTTTGCTCCTTTCCTATGCACCCTCCACATGGCCAGCTGCCAGAGGATCTTTCAAAATCATTAATCTTGCTATTCCTCTCCCCTACAAAGCTTCAGAGGCTTCCAGTCTGGACTCCTTAGCAACACATAAAAAATTCCTCTCATGTTCTGCCTCTGGCTGGTGGCTCTCAACCTTGGCCGCACTTTAGGATCCTGGGAAGCTTTAAAAACTGCCCCGCTCTGGTTTAGTCAGTCTGGGCTGGGTCCCAGGTGTCTAGAGTTTTAGTTTTGTTTCCCAGGACCTGGTGACTCCTTGAACTATTTGCAGATTCCTGAACCCCTGTCCAAGAGTAAGCTGTGTTCTAATCTCATCAGATCTAAGGAGAGATGTAGGCACTTGCCTTGAGGCTTGAATTCTTTCTCCTTCTACTCTCCACTGGTGGTAGTCAGTCTTTTGCATTTGAGGGTCAAAAATAAGACGGCCTATTGTGTTTCCAAGGCTGGGGTCCATAGTGCATATGCTAGGTTTCGGAGGGAGCGATGTGAGTGGAGATGGGGAAAGAAAAATGTGGAAACCTGAGTCCAGGAAGTTGCTTGCTAAGTGTACTAGAATATGCCACCCCAAATATGCTCTTTGGCATATGACTATTTTGAGCTGAAGGCTATTGAGAACCAGCAGATGCAGGAAAGCTCTAAAACAGGGTCTAAGTCTTCCTTTTGTAAAGGATTGTAGAGGTGTCTCCTTCTCCCAGGAAGAAGACTCTTAACTACTCATCAGAGGAGAAAGGGCAGACTGAAATCTGCACAATACATCTTATTAAACACCTCTTGTTTACCATCCCTTTCCTGGTGAACTTCTCATAAGTTGCCTCCCCTCTACAGAAGCCCCAAACCCACAGGTCATAGGTGAGGCAAAGCTTTGTCTAAAAATTTGGGATCAGTAGAAAAGAATGTCAGCTCTGGCTCATAGGTGTGACTTCCTCCAGGCTCCCCAGGGAGAAATTTAGAACAAAGAATGGTGGTCAGAATTCAGCCCTCAGTTCCTCTTTATCTGAAGTCTACGCACCAGTGGATCCATTTAGTGGATCCATTGGTGGGGGTCCAGGTTTCTGAAACGACTCTGGGATATATGTTAATGGCACAGGACATTTTTGGGGTGCTACTTCACCAGCCAGAGACCTCTGCAGCTGGCTGCACCCCTGCCTGGGCCTCACTCAGCTCTGGGCTGGCCGCTGGGCTTGCTCCATCCACTTGTCCCAGCAGCTTGCACCCAGCTCACCCTACCAGCCACCACAGGTGAGCCAGGTGTGGAGTGGCAAGTTTGCAGGGTCCAGTTACTATGCATAGCCAGGTGTGTCAGCTGCTGCAGTGGAATAAGCAGCTCCAGGCGCTGGCGTCCAGACTTGGGGAACACAGTAGCTCTCAAAAACTTGGAGATGCCAGCATCCATGGAGCCCCAAAGGGAGTGTTACGTCATGTCGCAGCACTGGCTCCAGGAGCCCTGAGGTCTAGGTGTCCAGGAGGGTCGCAGCTCTTTTCTTCTCCCTGCCACTCACAGTGCAGAAAATGGGGGTATGTTAAGAGCTCGTTCAGGGCCGGGCGCGGTGGCTCAAGCCTGTAATCCCAGCACTTTGGGAGGCCGAGACGGGCGGATCCCGAGGTCAGGAGATCGAGACCATCCTGGCTAACACGGTGAAACCCCGTCTCTACTAAAAACACAAAAAACTAGCCGGGCGAGGTGGCGGGTGCCTGTAGTCCCAGCTACTTGGGAGGCTGAGGCAGGAGAATGGCGTGAACCCGGGAGGCGGAGCTTGCAGTGAGCCGAGATCTGGCCACTGCACTCCAGCCCGGGTGACAGAGCAAGACTCCGTCTCAAAAAAAAAAAAAAAAAAAAAAAAAAAAAAAAAAAAAAAAAAAAAAAGAGCTCGTTCAGTCCCGCTGCCCTGATTCAGCCTGCGGCTCCTGGGAGGGCCTGGCCCTGCTGCCATTTCCCATCACGTGGGATGGATGTCCAGCACTGGCAGAGGGTGGGAGGGCTACAGTGTTACAGTAGCAACTTTTGCACCCAGTGTTTGGCGGGTCCTGGGTTCTTGTCCCATGCCTATGAAGAATGAGATTACGCTGACAATTGAGCAAGACTGAGCAAGGCAGAGAAGAGTTTTATTGAGCAACAAAACAGCTCTCAGCAGAGAGGGGACCTGAAGGTAGGTAGTCTCAATGTGTGGCTGAGTCTCCGGTTTTTATAGGCTCAGAATGGGGAGGTGTTGGCTATATGCAGCCTTGGAAAAGGCAACACTTGATTGGTTAAAAAGTATTATTCAGACAGAACCAATTGGGAAAGAGCAGGCACATGAAAATAGAAGTTCTCACTCTGGTCACAGACTCCATCCAGATCTGACAGCCTGGTTTTCAGGCTTCAGACTATCTTTGGCGTGGAGGTTGGGTTTCATAGGGGACCCACCCCGATCTGCCTGGGAATTTGTCTGCCTCCTGCTGCTATCTTTAAGATGCTGTCTTTGGCTGGGTGTGGTGGCTTACGACTGTAATCTCAATACTTTGGGAGACTGAGGCAGGCAGATTGCTTGAGCCTAGTAATTTGACCAGCCTGGGCAACATGATGAAACCCTACCTCTACCAAAAAAAAAAAAAAAATATATATATATATATATATATATATATATATATGGAAATTAACAGGGTGGCATGTGCCTGTGATCCCAACTACTGGCGGAGCTGAGATACGAGAACTGCTTGAGCCCTTAGGTCAAGGTTGCAGTGAGTCATGATTGCACCACTGCACTCCAGCCTGGGCAACAGAGTGAGACCCTGTCTCAAAAAAAAAAAAAAAAAAAAAAAGAGAGAGAGAGAGAAAGATGTTATCTTTAGTTTTTATAGGGAGCCAAATATCCCTCACTTCCATGATTATTGTTTTAAGCTACTATTACTCTCTTGCTTATCAAGTTGCTCATTTACTTCTCAGGTTTAGCTAGGTGCCTGGAATTTCCCTTTAAGAAACTCAAGATTTTTAAATGTCTTTGTTTGGTGCTGGGGAGAGCCCAGGCCCCTAAGAGGGGTCCCTGCTCCATCTCATTTGTGAGAGCTTACAAGACAACAACTCCAGGGCTGGTCAGTAGCTAAGGAGGAGGAAGAGTCAGTGGCAGGGAAAGGGAGGGCGAGGTCGCCTGGGAGATAGGAGCTCTTCCAGCACTGGACTGGGAAACCATTCTCTGGCAGCCCTGCCACTCAGTGGACCCTCAACTTCTCCTTAATTTCCTAGGCAGTATAATGGTAAGTACAAGTAAAAAGAAATGGAATTTTCCCTGGTGCCAAAAGGCAAAGAGAAGTCCCTACCTCCCTTTTCTTAGAGTGTTTCCTTTATAATCCTTTCTCTGTCTCTTTGGGAGGTACGTAAACCTTTCTGAAAGCTAAAAAAGCCCTTTGCCACTTTGGCTTCCCAGGAATGTGCTTCTCGAGGGCCTCAGAGCCATCTCTTTGAAATGTGAATATTAAGATGAATGGTGCCCTATCTCCTGTCTCTCTGGGAGCTTTGCCTAGGAGTCTGGCTACAAGTTGTAGCATATGAGAGTTTTCTTCTTCCTTTGGATGAGTGCAATTAACACATATGTAATAGATTCTATCTGCCTGGCTATGTAAGAGGGTGATACATTTTTTTCTGTCTTTGCAATTTCTTTAGTGGATTGCTTTTGATATGTGTTGCAATCTGGTTTAATGCATATGTAATAATAACACTTTTTTTTCATTTCCTATATTTTTGGATGGGTTTTCTAGATTGCAGATTTTACTTCAAATTTCCCCAACAGCAGCAAGTCCTAGCACACCTCAGCATCATCCCAGCAACACCCCACCCTTGGGGAGGAAATATGCCAGAGACATGAAGGGCCACTTCTAAATACAAGAGAGTCATCATGCACCTGTCAGGAGGGAGAGTATCCAATCTCTAGAGATGGAAATGTCAACCTAAAAGGAAGAAGCAGAGGCAGAATTAATATAGAGAGTTTATTTGGGCCAAGGTTGAGAGCTGCAGCCATGGACAAACTTCCAAGTTGACTTGGGGAGTGCTCCGGAGGACAAAGAAGAGCCTCAAGTTTTTAAAGAAAAAAGGACAAATCATTAGAGAAGCAATTACAAAAGCTGTTCATCAGGAATTCTTACTAGTTTACAGAAATAACATTGGTTAGTGATTGGCTATACATTGTTACAACTTGGCATTCATCTAGAGTCCACATAGCAAGTGGCTTCAAGAGGTCATTATTTAGTTCCAGGGAAAGTGAGACCTGATTGTGGTCACATTTTAAGTACCTTTCTGGGTCTGATGATTTAAAGGGCTCACATTCCTCAGATAAAAGTTTTCTTTCTTTCTCAGATTGAAGTATTCTGGTGCACTCAGCCTTTGGACAGGGAGAAGTGGAGATTCTCATTACATATGGGTGCTTGCCTTGGTTGTTTTAAATTTATGTGCAACCAGGCTGCTTCTCCAATATAAAAGCACCCCTAAATGGCCAGGCGTGGTGGTTCACACCTGTAATCCCAGCACTTTGGGAGGCTGAGGTAGGCGGATCACAAGGTCCGGAGTCCAAGACCAGCCTGGCCAACATAGTGAAACCCCATCTCTGTTAAAAACACAAAAACAAAACTTAGCTGGGCGTGGTGGCAGGCACCTGTAATCCCAGCTACTTGGGAGGCGGAAGCAGGCAAATTGCTTGAACCTGGGAGGCGGAGGTTGCAGTGAGCCGAGATTGTGCCACTGTACTCCCGCCTGGGCAACAGTGCAAGACTCCATCTAAAAAAAAAAAAAAAAAAAAAAAGCACCCCTAAACAAGAGCCAACAGTCTCTGTTAGGGCCTTTCTACCCTTCAAGAGAACATCAACTTGCTTGATGACCATAGTGGAGAGGAGTGGGGATCTCCATCATCGAGACCAAGAGAGGCTGTGAAACATAATAAACGCTGGTCTAGAACAGTATGGAGAGGCACATGTAGGATCGGTTTCAACTAGCAAAGAGAAGAGAGCGTCCTTTGCAATTTCATGTGAGGCCCTCCGATCAGATGACCCTACAGAGATTTTAAGTTTAGTTTTGTTTTGAATTTGCGATGACTTTTTGGAGTTTGGCTCAACTGTCTTGTAGAACATGCCTCATTCTAGCTTTGTCAGACAGCTTCATCAGGGCCTCCTTGACTTGTCCTTCTCTCCTCTGTATTTCCTGTAACTGGATGTGAGTCTAGAGGCTGGACTGGACTCATGAAAAAAATCCTTCACAAGTGTGATGTTTAATACTGAGTGTCAACCCGATTGGATTGAAGGATACAAAGTATTGATCCTGGGTGTGTCTGTGAGGTTGTTGAAAAAGGAGATTAACCTCTGAGTCAGAAGGGTGGGAAAGGCAGATCCACCCTTAATCTGAATGGGCACCACCTAATTAGCTGCTAGCGCAGCTAGAATATAAGCAGGCAGAAAAATGTGAAAAGAGACACCGTCCCAGCCTCCCAGCTTATATCTTTCTCTCGTGCCGGATGCTTCCTGCCCTCAAACATCGGACTCCAAGTTCTTCAGTTTGGATCTCCTTGCTCTCAGAGACGGGCTCTCCTTGGTCCTCAACCTGCAGATAGCTTATTGTGGGACCTTGTGATGGTGTGAGTTAATACTTAATAAACTCATATATATATATATATTCATTCCATTAGTTCTGCCCCTCTAGAGAGCCCTAATACAACAGATGGATCCCATCGGGACATGTGATGACAGCCCATCCCTGCTGGCGTTGCTCACTTTGATCATTTAGGGAAGGTGACAATCACCATATCTTTCATAGTTAAGGTGCATTTTCCTCCTCAAAATTAGTAAATACTGTAATTTGTTGAATTATACTTTGACATCCTGTTCCTCCACAACCTTTCACCCAATAAGGTTTAGCATCCACTGATGGTGCTTCCCTGAATCTATTTCTTCTTTGAGGGTTGCAATAAAAGTATATCTTTTTTTTCTACATTTATTAGAGGAAGTGTTCCCTAAAGAAGAGTTCTCTCTTCTCTCTCTGTTCCTTTTTTCTTTTTTCTTTTTTTTGAGTATCACTGTGGATTCATGGATTTCTTTATGACTCAATGTCAACTGCCATCATTACTATTTCTAATACTTAAATTAATCTCAGTTTGGCCAATGGGACCCTCTTCAAGCTGCCTCTGCTGTTCATTTGACATGATCCCATTAGTCCGTGAGTATTTCCTTATTTTCTGATACAATAAGGTATCCTAGGCTCAATTTGTACTTTAACTGCTTTTGACTTGGAATCAGCCAGTTCAATGAGGATCCCCTGGTCCCCTTTCCTGGAGAATGGTACTTAGATACCAAATTCAAGGCATGAAGTGTGCCCATTGCTCTTACAATGTTATGACTTCTAGGCTCTTTGACTGAAATTAATTACAGACACACACATACATACCTGTACTTATGAATTCACACCGACATTTCTTGTCTTTTTTTTTTTTATTTCAATAGTTTTTGGGGAATGGGTCATGTTTGGTTACATGGATAAGTTCTTTAGTGGTGATTTCTGATGTTTTGGTGAACCTGTCACCCAAGCAGTGTACACTGTACCCAATGTGTAGTCTTTTTTTCCCTCAAACCCCTCCCATCCTTCCCCCTGAGTCCCCAAATTCCATTATATCATTCTCATGCCTTTGCATCCTCATAGCTTAGTTCCCACTTATAAGTGAGAACATACAATGTTTGGTTTTTCTATTCATGAGTTACTTCACTTTGAATAATGGTCTCCAACTCCATCCAGGTTGCTGTTGCTGTGAATGACATTATTTTGTTCCTTTTTAAGGTTGAGTGGCATTCCATGGTGTATATATGCCACATTTTCTTTGTCCACTCATTGGTTGATGGGCATTTAGGCTGGTTCCATATTTTTGTAATTGTGAATTTTGCTGCTATAAACATGCATTTGTAAGTGTCTTTTTCACATAATGACTTCTTTTCCTCTGGGTAGGTACCCAGTAGTGGAACTGTTGGATCAAATGATAGTTTTACTTTTAGTTTTTAAAGGAATTTCCACACTGTTTTCCATAGTGGTTGTAGTAGTTTACATTCCTACCAGCAGTGTAAGTGTTCCTTTTCACCATATCTATGCCAACATCTATTATTTTTTTATTTTTTAATTATGGCCATTCTTGCAGGAGTAAGGTGGTATCTCATTGTGGTTTTGATTTGCATTTCTCTGATAATTAGTGATGTTAAGCATTTTTTATATGTTTGTTGGCCATTTATTGAAGGGGTGGCCTGCCCCTCCACACCTGTGGGTGTTTCTCATAAGGTGGAACGAGAGACTTGAGAAAAGAAATAAGACACAGAGACAAAGTATAGAGAAAGAAAAGCGGGGCCCAGGGGACCGGCGCTCAGCTTACAGAGGACCCACGCCGGCCCCGGTCTCTGAGTTCCCTTAGTATTTATTGATAATTATCTTTACCATCTTAAAGACAGGGGAGTGGCAGGACAATAGGATCAAAGAAAAAAGAGGAAATCGGCAGTAAGACATATGAACAAAAACCTCTGTGACATGAATAAGTTTAAAGGAAAATGCTGTGCCTTGAGATGCATATGCAAACATCTCCATAAACCTTTTAGCAGCATTGTTTCAGTCTATCACATGGGGAGAAACCTAGCTTTCCTAGGCAGAGGTCCCTGTGACCTTTGGTCGTGTACGTTTCCCTGGGTAGTTGAAATTAAGAGAATGGTGATAACTTTTAACCAGCAAGCTACCTTCAGGCATTTGTTTAACAAAGACACATCCTGCACAGCCCAAAATCCATTAAACCTTGAGTCACCGCAACACATGTCTCTTGCAAGGACAAGGTTGGGGGTAGGGTCACAGATTAACAGCATCTCAAATACAGAACAAAATGGAGTCTCTTATGTCTACTTCTGTCTATGTAGACACAGTAACAGGCTGATCTCTCTTCCTTTTCCCCACAATTTATATTTCTTCTTTTGAGAATTGTGTATTCATTTCCTTTGCCCACTTTTTGATGGTATTATTTTTTGTTTTGTTTTGTTTTGTTTTGCTGCTGATTTGAGTTCCTTGTAGATTCTAGATATTAGTCCTTTGTTAGATGCATAGTTTACGAAGATTTTCTCCCCCTCTATGTGTGGTCTGTTTACTCTGCTGATTGTTTCTTTTGCCGTGCATAAGCTATTTAGTTTAATTCAGTCCCATATATTTATCTTTGTCTTTGTTACATTTGCTTTTGGGTTCTTGGTCATGAACACTTTGCCTAAGCCAATGTCTAGAAGAGTTTTTCCAACGTTATCTTCTAGGTTATGGTTTCAGGTCTTAGGTTTAAGTCCTTGATGCATCTTGAGGTGATTTTTGTATAAGGTGAGAGATGAAGGTCCAGTTTCATTCTTTTACATGTGGCTTGCCAATTATCCCAGCACCATTTGTTGAACAGGGTGTCATTTCCCCACTTTATGTTTTTGTTTCCTTTGTCGAAGATCCGTAGGCTGTAAATATTTGACTTTATTTCTGGGTTCTCTATTCTGTTCTACTGGTCTATGTGACTATTTTTATACCAGTACCATGCTGTTTTGGTAACTATACCCTTATAGTATAGTTTGAAGTCAGGTAATATGATGCCTCTAGATTTGTTCTTTTTGCTTAGTCTTGTTTCAGCTGTGTGGGCTCTTTTTTTGTTCCATATGAATTTTGGGATTTTTTTTCTAGTTCTGTGAAGAATGATGATGGTCTTTTGATGGGAATTGCATTGAATTTGTATATTGCTTTTGGCAGTTTGGTCATTTGCACAATATTGATTCTACCCATCCATCAGCATGAGATGTGTTTTCATTTGTTTGTGTTGTCTATAATTTCTTTCAGCAGTGTTTTTAGTTTTCCTTGTAGAGATCTTTTACCTCCTTGGTTAGGTATATTCCTAAGTATTTTATTATTATTATTGCAGCTTTTGTAAAAGGCATTGAGTTCTTGATTTGCTTCTCAGCTTGGTCATTGTTGGTATATAGCAGTGCTACTGATTTGTGTTCATTGATTGTGTATCCCAAAACTTTATTGAATTCATTTATCAGATCTAGAAGCTTTCTGGATGAGTCTTTAGAGTTTTCAAGGTATACAATCTTATCATTGGTGAACAGCAGTTTGACTTCCTCTTTATTGATTTAGATGCCCTTTATTTCTTTCTCTTGTCTTATTGCTCTGGTTGGGACTTCCAGTACTATGTTGAATAGAAGTGGCGAAAGTGGGCATCCTTGTCTTGTTCCAGTTCTCAGGGGGAATGCTTTTAACTTTTCCCTGTTCAGTATAATGTTGGCTGTGGGTCTGTCATAGATGGCTTTTATTACCTTAGTGTATGTCCTATCTATGCCGATTTTGCTGAGAGTTTTAATCATAAAGCAATGCTAGATTTTGTCAAATGCTTTTCTTGCATCTATTGAGACGATCACATGATTTTAGTTTTTAATTCTGTTTATGTGATGTATCACATTTATTGACTTGTGTATGTTAAACCATCCTTGCATCCCTTGTATGAAACCCACTTGATCATGGTGTTTATCTTTATACATGATGATATATCTTTATATCTTAATACACTACTTGATCATGGTGTATTATCTTTTTTGATATGCTGTTGGATTCGGTTAGCTAATATTTTGTTGAGGATTTTTATGTCTATGTTCATCAGGGATATCACTCTGTAGTTTTTCTTTTTGTTATATCCTTTCCTAGTTTTGGCATTAGGATGATACTGGTTTCAAAAAGTGATTTAAGGATGAGTTCCTCTTTCTCTATCTTTTGGAATAGTTTCAGTAAGATTGGTACCAATTCTTCTTTGAATGTCTGATAGAATTTAGCTGTGAATCCATCTGGTCCTGGACTTTTTTTTTGTTGGGAATTTTTGTATTACTGTTTTTATCTTGCTACTTGTTATTGGTCTGTTCAGAGTTTCTGTTTATTCCTGATTTAATATAGGAAGGTTGTATATTTCCAGGAATTTATCCTTTCTTCTGGATTTTCTAGTTTGTGTGTGTAAAGGTGTTCATAGTAGCCTTGAATGATCTTTTGTATTTCTGTGGCGTCAGTTGTAATATCTCCTGTTTTGTTGCTAATTGAGCTTATTTGGATCTTCTCTCTCCTTTTCTTGGTTAATCTCACTAATGGGCTATCAATTTTGTTTATCTTTCCAAAGAATAATCTTTTTGTTTCACTTATCTTTTTGTTGTTGTTGTTTCTATTTCATTTAGTTCTGCTATGATCTTTGTTATTCCTTTTCTTCTGCTGGGTTTGGGTTTAATTTGTTCTTGTTTCTCTAGTTCCTTGAGGTGTGACCTTAGATTGTCTATTTGTGCTTTTTCAGCATTTTCATGTTGGCATTTAATGCTATGAACTTTCTCTCTGCACTGCTTTTTCTGTATCCCAGAGGTTCAGTTCAAATACTTTTTAAATTTCCATCTTGATTTCATGATTGGCCCAAAGGTCATTCAGGAGCAGATGACTTAATTTCCATGTATTTATGTAGTTTTGAGGATTCCTTTTGGAGTTCATTTCCCGTTTTATTCCACGTGGTCTGAAAGGGTACTTGGTATAATTTCTGTTTTCTTAAATTTATTGAGACTTTTTTTGTGGCCTATCATATGGTCTATCTTGGAGAATATTCCATGTGCTGAAGAAAAGAACGTATATTCTGCAGTTGTTGGGTAGAATGTTCTGTAAATATCTGTTAAGTCTATTTGTTCTAGGGTATAGTTTAAGTTCATTATTTCTTTGTTGACTTCCTGTCTTGATGATCCATCTAGTGCTGTCAGTGGAGTATGGAAGTCCCCCACTATTATCATGTTGCCATCTATCTAATTTCTTAGGTCTGGTAATAATTGTTTTAGAAATTTGAGAGCTCCAGTGTTGGGTGCATATACATTTAGGATTGTAATATTTTCCTGTTGCACCAATCCTTTTATCATTATATAATGTCCCCCTTTGTCTTTTTAAACTGTTGTTGCTTTAAAGTCTGTTTTGTCTGATATAAGAATAGCTGCTCCTGCTTGCTTTTGGTGTCCATTTGCATGGAATATCTTTTTCCATTCCTTTACCTTAAGTTTATGTGAGTCCTTATGTGTTAGGTGAGTCTTGAAGAGAGCAAATACTTGGCTGGTGGATTTTTATCTATTCTTCCATTCTGTATCTTTTAAGTGGAGCATTTAAGCCATTTACATTCAACTTTAGTATTGAGATGTGAGATACTGTTCTATTCATTGTGCTAGTTGTTGCCTGAATAACTTTTTTTTTCTATTTGTATTGTTTTATAGGCCCTGAGAGATTTATGCATTAAGGACATTCTATTTTGGTGTATTTTGAGGTTTCACTTAAAGATTTAGAACTCCTTTTAGCATTTCTTTGTGGTGCTGGCTTGAGAGTGGCAAATTATCTCAGCACTTATTTGTCTGAAAAAGATTTTATCTCTCCTTCATTTATGAAACTTGGTTTTCTTGGATACAAAATTCTTGGCTAACAATTATTTTGTTTGAGGAGGTTAAAGATAAGACCCCATTTCCTTCTTGCTTATAGGGTTTCTGCTGAGAAATCTGCTGTTAATCTGATAGGTTTTCCTTTATAGGTTACTTGATGCTTTTGCCTCACAGCTCTTAAGAATCTTTCCTTCATCTTGACTTTAGATAATCTGATGACTACATGCCTAGGTGATGATCTATTTGCAATGAATTTCCCAGGTATTCTTTGAGCTTCTTTGACGTCTAGGTCTCTAGCAAGGCCAGGGAAGTTTTCTGCAATTGTTCCCTCAAATAAGTTCCACACTTTTAGATTTCTCTTTTTTTCTCAAGAACACCAATTATTCTTAGGTTTGGCGGTTTAACATAATCCCACATTTCTTGGGGGCTTTAGTCAGTTTTTAAATTCTTTTTTTTTTCTTATTTTCGTTTTTATCTGATTGGGTTCATTCAAAAGTCTTGTCTTCAAGCTCTGAAGTTCTTTCTTCTACTTGTTCTAATCTATTGTTGACACATTCCAGCGCATTTTATCTTTCTCTAAGTGTGTCTTCCATTTCCAGAAATTATGATTGTTTTTTCTTTATAATATCTATTTATCTGGAGAAGTTTTCATTCATAGTGAGACCTTGTCTCTATAAAAAATAAAAATAAATTGCCAGGTTTTAAGAGGAAGATGACAGATAGGAGACAAGGCAATTTATTTTTATTTTTTATAGAGACAAGGTCTCACTATGTTGCCCAGGTTGGTCTTGAACTCCTGGGCTCAAGTTTCCCAAAGACACTGATATTTCTAATTTAAATTTAACATTACTAAATTATTATTTAACCTTATTTTATTTAATGATTGTATCTATCTTCCCCTTCAAAGAAAATTATGTTTCCTAAAAACATGTTTGTATAACATACATATATATACACACACGATTAATATATATACACACAGTTCTTTCTTGTTCTGTCCAAAAATGTTCACATAGTCTCAAAATGATAATAATAGCTTTGTTACCAACAATAAATCCAGTAAGGGCAAAGCTTATTTGTAATACTTTCTGTTTCCAGAGAGTATCCAACTAAGGATGTATAGCCCAAGTGCCATGTTTGACAGTTTCTTAAAATGATTCTTTTTGCTGTGTTATCAATTTGATATATAGTTGGCCTCATTTCTTTGTGTGTACACTTTTGGACTGCTTTCTCTGATCTTTTTTATTTCATTTTATTTTTGCATATGTAAAACACTTACATCGTTCAAAAGTCAAAACTATTTTTGAAAGTACAGAGAATGATTTCTTCTAGCCCTATCCCTCTATGCCATTCCTACCCACTTGTATGGTTAATCATTTTTATTGGTTTTTGGCTTATCTTTCCAGTGTTTCTTTACAATAAGCAAATATGTATATATACACACATATATAATCTTATTTTTCAAAAAATAACACCATGTATGTGCACTGTCTGTATTCGGCCTTTTCTACTAAAAATATATCTTGGATATTATTCCATAGTGGTTAAAGGCAGAAATTTTTTATTCTTCTTTCTTATGGCTGCATAGCACTTCACTATGTGACTATACCATAATTCATTCAAATTCATTCAACCAGTTTCCCATTGATGGACACCTGAAGAACTCCTCTCTTGATACTTGGTCAGTTGCCTCAACTGCCTGCCAACTTCTGCTTTGGAGTGGATAAGGAAGGTAAGACCTTTGGGGACAAGACTCAAGACTCAGCAACTTTTGTCCTAAAGCTACAGGACTTGTTCTGCCTGTCAATGCTGTCTCTTGCTTCAGCAAAGGTGGGATTAAGTATGTGTATAATGTCAGGTATGAAGCTGCACTGCTATGCAAGTTGGACTTCTCAATCAGCATAAAAGAGCTGACCATTGGACCATCCCAAATCTCATGAAGAGGGATGAGGGACTCTACTTATGTACATTTTATAGCAGAGAGTAGGACCAGGTAAGTCAAGGTTATCCACTATAGTAAGTTACTGCTCAAAGGAAAACTGAAAGAAAAGGGTCTCCACATTCTTAAACACAGAAGCAGTCTGCTTTAGGCAGAAGATGACAGGCAACTCTTCTCATAGAACTTCAGGTATACATTCATGGCTCCATTGAGAATGGAGATGGAGTTTCAAGCATGGAAGTGGGCACAGTGACCCATCAGTCTGAGAAGAAACTTTTATGCCTCCATCTCAAACATTGCTATTTTTTCAGTAGATGCTCAGTTATCTGATAAAGTGTATGAAATCATCCCTATTGGTTTTAGGACCTAGAAATAGATTTTCAGGACCCTAAGGGCAGGATAGAGCTGGATGAGAAGGTTTATAGTCTTTGGGTCCAAGAGGTGGTGGTTGGTTAGTGTATGGGAGAAGAACTAGCAGAACCTGAGGGTGTAAGGGTTGATAGACAAAACAAAGCTCTAAGTACATGGGCCCCAGGCCTGTGCCCAGAAACAAGCCCAGATGCAAGAACCCAGCCCCATACTATGATCTCACCCCTAGCAGGCCCCCGCTCTGCAGCTGAATGTCCAGGACTTCTTCTGGTTAAAGAATGATACCTGCTAATCTCCAGTCAAGGTGCACCTGAGCTACACTCTGGACTGTAGTAACAATGTGCACCATTGTCTGTATGCCCTGGGGAATCACTAGATTGCAAGGTGGGCTTTGAACTTGGTGTTGTCACCAACCAGTGGGTGTGAACCTGGGAGTCCGATACCTTACTGCAGGAATGTTGATGTCATGGGTATCGGGGACAGAGTAGATGAACTCCATTCATGCATGCTTTTGCGGTTGTGCCAGCTCTCTAAAATACCTTGCCTTTTTTGGTTTATGTATCAGAGACCCTCCCATCTGTCAACAATCAGCATTAGCATCAGCTTGCTAATCGAGCTTGTCTTGGGCCTCCTTGGGTAGAAGGGTGGTCTAGTCCTTCCTTTTGGTTCCTAATCCAGTCCTGGTTGGATTATAAGGACTTCAATTCATCTCTATACCTAGTTTTAGCACTGTGTCAGGCACCTAGCTGTACTCAATAACTGTTCAGAGAATGAGTGAATGAATGAATGAACGATTCCAAAAGATGAAGGAACTGGCCTGAAAATGACTTGCCCATTTGCCAAATTCATCCAGCTTGTTAGTTTCTCACCTCCTGACACCAATCAGGAATAAAGGCCAAAACCTAGATTGGCTTTTCATCCCAAGACATGTCCTGTCCTTTATATGGGTGTGGACTTACGTTAGACTCTTGTCATTCCTAATAATTCCCTCTTGTGCCTACCTGGATGGAGCTCACCCTGGGCTATGATTAGGAGAGCCAGCTCCAGCCCCTGCACTCACTCACCTGACTCCACCTCATAACTTGACGTATTCATTCCTCTATCAGTCAACATGAGTGCATTGGAGAGCTACTGTCCATTGTTGTCTGTGGACACATGTGAAACGCAAAGACATGCTAAGGGAACTGGCCTGAGCCCGTAATTCAGCCAAGGCTGGTAATGACACATGATCAGAGGTCACAACACTCTTTTTAAAGTCACAGCAGTTTGCCTTAGGCATGGCTTTAGAGTCTCTGAGCTTTCCATATACATCTCACCATGGCTTCTACTAGAGATAGCATAAGCCTACAGGGCTTTCCCTACTCTGTGTTCTCATTCACCACTCAGAACCACACTTTTGGCACCAGATAGGTGAGGATTTCCCCTACACGTATCAGTAAAGCAATTCTGCAGCACACACCAACGAGGTGCCCTGCAATTCAATTCAATTTTGACACTAACTACCCAAAGATGGCATCAAATCCCACAGGGCGAGGGCTCAGTCTCATAAGACTCTCCCCAACCTTGCACACCAGTTGCAAGCCCTAGGATGTGACCTGCGCCTCTGACCAACCAGCTACAAATTGAGGTTCCTACAATCCTCCACTTTGGTTCAATTAGTTTGTTAGCTCACAGAATTCAGGGAAACACTTTGCTTATGTTTATCATTATGATAAAGGACCTTACAAAGGGTAAAATAAACAGCCGACTGAAAAGGAGGCACAGGATGAGATATGTGGGAAGGGCCGAGAAGCTCCCATGCCCTCCTAGGGACCACCCTCCAGGAAGTTCCACATGTTCAGCTGTGCAGAGCTCCCCAAACTCAGCCCTTTTGGGTTTTTATGGAAGCTTCATTATACCGGCATGACTGACTACATCATGGGCCATTGGTGATCAGCTTAACTTTCAGCCCCTCTCCTGCCCTGGAGTTTGAGAGTTGGGCTGTAAGTCCTAATCCTCTGATCATGCCTTGGTCTATGGGCGACCACTCTCCATCCTGAAGTTACCTAGAGGACTCATCCACCCGTTACTCATTAGCATACAAAAGACACTCATCACTCTGGAGATTCCAACTGTATATCAGGAAACATGGATGAAGACCAAATATATATTTCACAATATTACAGCTGCCATCAGCCATGGGTGAGTGTCTCATCATTCAAAGGTTCCTTCTTTTTTAGAAACCACTGCTTTACTCTAAAGAAAGTAGATTCTTCTGAAAAGTAGGCTGGACACCCCATGTCCAGTCAGATGTGAGAAGATGGAGAAACGTTCGCCTAAACAGCTGGGGTGAGAAGTCCTGCCTCTGTCAGTTGAGCCCACATGGGAAAGATCCCCAGTCCCTAGGCCCCACATCAATGGGCACAGGGCCTTCAGAGGAAAGGACAGCCACTCTGTCGTGGAGGGAGAACAATCTGGACTCGGGTGTGTGTTTGAGGGATTCCAGAGGGTAGAGGGTGAGGAAGAGGAGTTGGGAGAGTGAGAAGGTAGGATGTTCCACAGGATGAGACCCTTCCTCTCAAACTAAAACTAATAGCCAATAAGTACAGGAAAAGATCCTTGACATCACTAGTGATCAGGGAAATGCAAATTCAAACCCCAGTAAGAAACCACTTCACACTCTCCAGGGTGGCCAGAATACAAAAGGCCGAGAACAAGTATTGGGAGGATGTGGAAAGATCAGAACCCTCCTACGCTGCTGGTGGCAATGTAAAACGGTACAGCTGCCTTAGAAAACAGCTCCCCAAATGTTAAACACAGAGATGTCACAGGACCCAGCAATTCCACTCCTATATATATACCCTGAGAGAAATGAAAGTACACGTCCACATGGACACTTAGACACAAATGTGCATAGCAGCATTATTCATAGTAGCCAAAACTCAAATGCTCATCAACTGATGAATGAACTGACACAATGTGGTCTGTCCAGACAATGGAATGTTAGTCAGTCATAAAAAGGGATGAAGTACTGATACAGGATATACCATGGATGAACCTAAAAAATGTTAGGCTAAGTGAAAGAAGCCAGTCACAAAAGACCTCCTGTTACATGATTCATTCATATGAAAGTCCAGAATAGGGAAATCTATAGAAACAGAAAGTAGATTAGTGGGAACTTAGGGCTCAGCTTGTGAGGTGGGGGAAGGGGCAAGAAGATGGGAGGTGACACCTAAAGGGTTTGGAGATTTTTTTGGAGGTGATGAAAATGTTCTAAAACTGACCAAAGTGATGATTGCACATGTCTGCGAATAGACCAAAAACCATTGATCATACACATTAAATGGGCAAATTGTATACACGCAAGTTGTATCTCAGTGAAGGCATTAAGAACTAAACAAACACTAAGAACACAGATCTTCTTTCTTTCCTATTCATTTATTTATTTTGAGACAGGGTCTCGCTCTGTCACCCAGGCTGGAGTGCAATGGCGCGATCTTGGCTCACTGCAACCTGTGCCTCTTGGGTTGAAGCAATTCTCCTGCCTCAGCCTCCCAAGTAGCTAGTATTACAGGCACCCAACACCACGCCCGGCTAATCTTTTGTATTTTTAGTAGAGATGGGCTTTCACCATGCTGGCCAGGCTGGTCTGGAACTCCTGACCTCAGGTGATCCACTTGCCTCGGCCTCCCAAAGAGCTGGGATTACAGGCGTGAGCCACCACGCCTGACCACCTTGACCACCTTTTTTTTTGGAAATCAATGAGGGAGCAACACTTTGTTACCTGGGAAGTGTGGAGGCAGAGGCCGGAGGGAGAGTGTGAGGCAGGGATCAGTGGTCATCATGCCAGGCTTAGGGCATCCCCAAAGCTTTGGGACTGGGGTTTGAAGCCATCTTACCCAGGTCTTAGAGACCTGAGCAGGCCCAGCTGACACAGGCTACAAACAAATGTCCTCTTATCCTCACTGCAATCCCTATAAGCTGCTCACCTCCTGTGATTGCCTTGCGGGTGTGTCCTGAGTGGCCCAAGTAGATTTCTACATCTGAACTCCTCGCTTGAAATAAAAGGAGATAAAGTGAGTACAAACACCCTTATGTGTTACTGCAGCTCAAATGAAGCCAGACTAGATCCTAAAGAAGACCTGGCGTGGGCCATCTTCTAGAGTCATCCCACCTCCCAGGACAAGCAAAGGTCCTGCCTCCAAGTTGCTGCAACTTTCTAAGTGTATCGTGCTGCTTATATGACACAGCAAGGCCGTAGACTCTGCGGGGAAAAGTTTTTTAACTACAGGATTTTAAAAACAGAATATTATTTTGAAATTACTTCGACATCTACTGTCAGGTGATGTGTAAAAGTGCTTGTATGTTACATGTTCTACGTTAGGAGATTATTTTGTTCTTGAGTTTTCTACAGAGAATTCCTTGGGAATGAAGTGCTATTGTGCATTCAGAATCGTGTGGCTGTAGCAGTTCCATATTGCAGGCTGGGAACCCAGGAATGTCCCCTCTGTCCCAGCTCTTCAAATTGGGCCCTACAGATCCCACGGGGACACGTCTTTGGAAAATTGCTGGGTTTCTAGACCAATCACGTCTTTGAAATGTCTTCTTGTCACTCTGTGGTTTCTTGCTTCAGCTTAACCCCACTGGCCCCATAGATCAGGCAGCTCACAATTTGAACACAGCCAGGGGGCATGGAGGATGAGAACCAACCTATCCTGACAATCCTGGCAGCACGTGGGGAAAGCCAGGCCCAAGTTTCCATATGTGAACGCATTACATTGTCTCCACCAAGAAAACAACCCCTGTGAAACATTTATGTGTGTCACCCACTTTGCCTTAGGTTCCATTACCTAAGAGACAGACCTGGCATTGCTCAATAGCACCAGGCTTAGCACTTCCAGGGGAGATCTGCATCTACAAAGAGTTAAAGAAAAAGGAATTGAATTGAGTTATAAGCAAAACATCCAATAAATATTTATTGAGTGACTATTTCATTCCAAGCATTCTGCTAGGTGCTGAGAAATCAGAAACAAATACATTGAACTTATTGGCAAACCAGCTGGGGACATGGGCAGGGAAGCCAACTGTTGCAGTCGGTTCAGTGTGGTGAAAGTTGTGCTGAGGAATGCAATGGCTTTGCAGGAGCCGGGAGCAGAGACATGTAGTTCTGCTTGGTGGGACTGGGCCGATGTCAGGCAAAGCTTCCATAAGGACACGATGTTCAAGAAGGGTCCTGAAGAATGATTCGAAGCTGGAAAGTCAGAGGAAAGCATTGAATGTAAAGGCATAGAGGTGGGGGAAGCATGGCACATCCAGAGACGTGCAGACGCCCTGTCATGCCTGCAGTCTTTATGGGAGGTGAGAAAGAATTCCCAGGGTACATGGATACATGTTAGGAGGCTGAGACTGGTCTTTGGAGATGATCAGACATAGGCTTGAAGACTTGATGCTTTCAAAAGCTCGCTCTGACAGTAGCGTAGAGAAGGGATGGGGGAGGCTTTGCTTATAATAAAGTGAGAAATGATGGGGGCTGAATTAAGAGAATGGCTCTGGGGGTGGAGCATGAGGGTATGTCCTAAAGATAGATGAGAGAATGACCAGGACTTGAGAATGGTTGAAGTGGGGTACAGGGAGACAGGGGACACCTTCTATGGCTGTAGCTTGAGTCACTATGTGGACAGGAGTGCTCGTCATTGACACCAGGAAGCTTGGAGGGGAAAATGCTCATACGCAATTCTGAAGTTCCTAAGAGACAACTGAGTAACACACAAGGATGAGTATGAAACAAACAAGGGGCCAGGTCCCGTAAGCTCATCAAGACTTCTTTCTGAAAGAAATAAAGCACATCTCTAATGATGACAGAAATAACCACAAACCTGCGAGTCAGCCTCAAATATCTTGCCTGGGGGATTAAATGATGGCTGAGGGATGGGGTACCCCAGAATGTCCCTTGCACAGGAGAGGGCCTAGAGAAGAGAGACGATTTTTTGAGCAGGTCACATTCAGCTTACTGCAAAGCCTTTGCCTTAAACGCTCCCCTGCATTATAAGAATGGAGTTTATATGAGAGGTGAGAGGGTCCCAGTGACTTAGCAACTATGGCATGCTTCTGAAAACATTTCAAAGACCTCTACTCTGGCTTTTAGAATGCTTTCTAGAGCAAATACCGTGCATACCGACACCACTACCTGGAATTATACACCGTCTTTCTTCAGAGGCACACGAGGAGCTTCACACATCACCTTAGGTCTAGGTCAGCTACTTTGTTTCATGCATGCTGCTGGTGTTTCTGGAAGAACATGTATGAGGTGATTGCTCTTGAAAGGCTTCAGAACAATCAAGACGGTTTGTTGCTTTTGGGTTCTTTTTTTTGAGACAGGGTCTTGCTCTGTCGTCCAGGCTGGAGTGCAGTGGTACAAACTCAGCTCATCACAGCCTCTGCCTCCTGGGCTCAAGCAATTCTCCCACCTCAGCCCTCAGCCTCCAGAGTAGCTGGGACTATAGGTGTGTGCCACCACACCTAGCTTTTTTTTTTTTTTTTTTTTTTTTTTGTAGAGGCAGGGTTTCACCATGTTGTCCAGGCTGGTCTCAAACTCCTGGGCTCAAGCCATCTGCCTGCCTCGGCTTTCCAAAGTGCTGGGATTATAAGCATGAGCCACTGCACTGGCTGGATTTTATTTTATGTATTATTTATTTATTTATTTAGACTGAGTCTTGCGCTGTCACCCAGGCTGGAGTGCAATGCACCATCTCAGCTCACTGCAAACTCCGCCTCCTGGATTCAAGCAATTCTCCTGTTTCAGCTTCCTGAGTAGCTGGGATTACAGGCGCATGCCATCACATCCGGCTAATTTTTGTATTTTTAGTAGAGACGGGGTTTTGTCACGTTGGCCAGGCTGGTCTTGGACTCCTGACCTCAGGTGATCCGCCCGCCTCGGCCTCCCAAAGTGCTGAGATTACAGGTGTGAGCCACTGTGCCTGGCCTGGGTTTTTTTAATTTTAATTTTAATTTTAATTTTTTAATAGAAAGCATGCAAAAAGAGAGAACACAGTCATTGGATAGTATTAGAAAAATAGTCGTAGAAGTGAATATAAATGATGCAAAATGCAACACAGCTAGAGTTCCTTCTTCACCCTTTTTATTGATGTGTTCACCCAAGTGTTCTTCTCACGCATAGAAGCAGGTGGTTTTCTTGACTATAGTACTACGGTTTGGAGGGTTTATGCTTCACTAATGGTACAAAATTAGCTGAGAAAGGATTTAAATTGGTGTTTCAATTCTCCACCGTGATAACAAACCACCTAAAAATGTAGTGGTATAAAACAACTACTGTGTATTTTCTCACACTACTTTGTGGAGGTTTAAAGCAACACAAATTCATCACCTTGGTTTCTGTGGATCAGAACAGCCCAAATTCATCATCTCGGTTTCTGTGGGTCAGAACTGCAGGTGTGGGTTAGCTAGGTCCTCTGCTCAGGGTCTCACCAGGTTGAAATCAAGGTGGCAGCCAGAGCTGTGGTCTCATCTGAACTAATGCGGAACTCACCAGAACACATGTAGTGTTAGAAGAATCCATTTCCTTGTGGTTGTAGGACGGAGGTACCCTCTTCCTTGCTGGCTGCTAGTGGGGGGCCATCCTCAGCTTCTAGAGGCTGCTCTCAAGTCCTGGCCACACGGCCCCCTCCCTCACCTTGTGGCAGCTCCAGGCCAGCAGGGGGTGCCACTGTTGCCTCCAGTGTCCTCTCAGGGCTCACCTGATTCAGTCAGGCCCACCAGGATAATCTTTCTTCTTTTTTTTTAACTTTTTTTTTTTTTTTTGAGATGGAGTCTCACTGTGTCACCCAGGCCGGACTGTCGTGGCCCAATCTCGGCTCACTGCAAGCTCCACCTCCCGGGTTCACGCCATTCTCCTGCCTCAGCCTCCTAAGTAGCTGGGACTACAGGCGCCCACCACCATGCTGGCTAGTTTTTTTGTATTTTTAGTAGAGATGGGGTTTCGCCGTGTTAGCCAGGATGGTCTCCATCTCCTGACCTCGTGATCCGCTCGCCTTGGCCTCCCAAAGTGCTGGGATTACAGGCGTGAGCCACCACACCCCACCCCTTTTTTAACTTTTATTTTATGTTCAGGCGTACATGTGCAGGTTTGTTACATAGGTCAACTTGTGTCACGGGGGTTTGTTGTACAGATTATTTCATCACCCAGGTACTAAACTTAGTACCCAGTAGTTATTTTTTCTGATCCTCTTCCTCCTTCCACCATCCACTCTCAAGTAGCCCCTGTGTCTGTTAATCTTCCTTCTTGATAAACTCAAAGTCAAATGAGTCCGGATCTTACCTACATCTGCAAAATCAATTTTTCCTATAAAGGAATGTAATCACAGAAGCACTGTCCCATTGTAGTATGAGTGCTGAACTGTAGTAGGCAGAGAGGGTTGTCCTGCCCACACTCAAGGAGAGCATGTGCAGGGCCAGTTCACCCCTCGTGTGGAAGTGGGAGTGCTGGGGGCTCACTTAGCACTCTGCTCACCACAACCCCAAACTCACAACTTTATTCCCACCAATCCTGTCCCCTCTGGCCCAGGGGGCACACACTCCAGCAGGACTTCAGCTGAGCCCAGGGAACGCTCTGCTGACTGGTGACGAGGGACTTACCTCTTCACACCCATGACACCCACCCGCTGAGCCCCTCACCTTCTCCCACACGGCCCCTAAGGTCCTGACCAGGTCACCTCTGGCCTCACTTTCCATTCTCCCCTCCTTCCTCCCCTCCAGCCCCAGGGTCCTCCTCTATGTGGCCAGACATGGTGGGTGCACACTCGCCCGAGAGCCTCTCTTCTTTTCCCTTTGCCTGGAATGCTGTCTTCCCAGTTACCAAAGATACTCAGGCTCTCTCCCCAGTTTCCTTCAGGCCCTTGCTCCACAAGCTCCTTCCGGGTGAAGCCTCCCCTCCCATCCTCCTTAAAGCTTCAGCCTCTACCTGGGATACTTCCTCCCTCACTGCCTGCCTCCTTTAAACTCTCCTTAGTCCTCCTGCAGCCCACACAGCTCAACACAGGCAGGAGGGGGCGCTGCTGCCCTGGCTGGTATGCAGCCACCAGAGGCTGAAGCTCACCCACGTCTGTCTGGGGCCCAGGATCGCCTTCCTTGATTCCAGCTCTCTCAGGCTGTCAGGACCTGGCGCTGGGAGGCACTAGGCCATGCCCTGGCCTGAGGCCTTCTCTCTCCCTCTTTGCCCTGTGTCTCTGCAGGGGAGCCCTGCCCTGCCCCTGGGAGGGTGGGGGCAGAGGTGTGGAGAGTGGGTGTACAAGGCCAGGGTGTGCCAGGCCCAGGACAGCCTGGCGCCTGTCAGTGGATGAGTGCCTCCCCTTTAGCCCGATGTCAGGGTGGGCATGAGAGTGGCAGCAGAGGGTGCCTCACTGAGGAAAGGGTCTGTGCAACCCCCTTTTCCTACCCGTTCTCGTTTCTGAAGGCTCCTCAAGCACACTGCGGTGTCCACACCATTGGCAGCAGGCTCCTTCTCTTCAGGTGGTCTTAGGAACTTCTCAGAACTTCTGGTCTCCTCCTCCTGAGCACGGTTCCCCTGGGTGAGCTCCAGGCCATGCCACTCAACGCCCTCCAGGACAGGCCGAAGGGTTTGTCTGTTTGGTGGTTGCTAAGGTTTGAAAAAAACCTGTTGGAAACTTAATCCCCAAAGCAACAGTGTTGGGAGGTGGGACCTAATGGGACATGTTTAGTCATAAGGGCTCCACCCTTATGAATGGATTCTCTCTCTCTTGTTCTCTCTCTCTCTCTCTCTCTCTCTCTCTCCCCCCTCCCCGCCCACCCCTCCTTCCACAACCATGTGATGCTGTCCACCCTGTCGTGGCAAGAAGGCCTTTGCCAGATGTGGCCCCTTAATCCTGGGCTTCCCAGTCTCCAGAACCATGAGCCACATGCATTTCTGTCTGTTACAAATTATGCAGGGTGTGATTTTCTCTGATGAAGACAGTGCTGTACCAGGGCCCTCTTGCCAAGACAGCCAGCTGATAGGAGCCTGCGTGTGAGGCCCTGACATCCTACAGAGCAGCAGTTTGAGGTCTGGCCTGCTAAACAGGCACTGCCCTGCCCTGCACACGGGACCTGGGTGGGGCATGATGAGGCTCTTCACCACGCTGCCCTCATTTTAGGAGGCGGAAAACCCTTTCTCCCCCTTCTCCATGTGCTTCTGCAGTTGGAAGAAGTGAGGAGGGTTCAGACACACTTGAGCTGAGCTTACAGCAAAGCATGTCCCTCAAGGTGACCTTGCCACATGGCCTGAATCTAGAATTCCCTTGAACAGCATGGACAGCCATCACCATGGGTCTGTCTGCCCGGCCTTGTATGGCTCTCCTTCGAACTCACCTGGACCCTTGCATCAAAGGACTCAGGGACTCTGCTGTAGTCATCCTAGCATGGTCGAGAGGAGTAGGAAGGTCTCCAGCGTCTGAGCCTTTAAGGAGGTCTGTTGGTCACCATCGCTTCTGCCTTCTTAAGAACCATTACCCTTGGAGCATCCGGTAGTGTATCCCAGTCAAGTGTCAAATGTGTTGCTCCCTGGAGAGGAAGACTTATTTCCAGAAAGGACTCTGATGTTTTGTAATTTGTGATTTCTGTCACTGGCTCAATGGCCCACCCACTGCTCAGCTCATGTGGCATGACCAGGCTGGGGCGTCGGGTCATCTTGTTCTCTGGGTGTGTGGCAACACTGGTGTATGGCGTAATTTCCTTCTTGAGAAGAAATTCAGTCATTTCTAATATTCAGGGCTTTAGGTAGAGGCCTGAAAATCACTCTCCGTGCCTCTTTCAGTATTTTATATATAGTCATCTCTTGGTATCCATGGGGGTTGGTTCCGGAATCCCCTGCAGATACCAAAATTTGTGAGTGTTCAAGTTCTTTATATATAGTGGCACAGTATTTGCACATAACCTAGGCATATCAGCCAATCATAGATGGTGATTTAAATAATCTCTTGATTACTTCTAACACTTAATACTCTGTAAATGTTTTGTAAGTAGTTGCTACCTGGCATTTTTTATTTGTTTTATTTTTATTGTTGTTTCATTAATTTTATTTTATTTTTGGAATATTTTCAGTCCATGGTTGGTTGAATCCACAGATGCAGAAGCCTTAGACACAGAGGGCCGAGCGTACCTATGTATGCTCTTCTTAAAGTAGCAACATATTGGTTCTGAACATATAAGAAATTAGTCGTCTATTAGACTTTAAGGGAGTAAATATGGTCCAAGTTGATTTTTAAATTTAGCAAATAGTCATAGACATATCAGTGTCTTACAGAAAATATTTATTAGAATGTTCATTCTCTCATTTGGGATGCTGCTTTGCCTTGCTGTATAATGTGTCTTAAGAATGTCATCAAAGCATTACACATTTGAAAAATGTTTTAAAAACGATATGATGACAATTAAGACCTTCTCCCCAATTCCTGCCCATTATCCAGGATAAATGTTTTTTTCCTTTATCCTGATTTTAAAATCAAATACACTTTATTGAGGCATACTTTACATGAAGCAAAATGTACCCTTTCTAATTATTATAAGTTTGATGAGTTTTCAACAGATGTATACAGCTGTTACCATGACGGTGTCTTTACCCAGCTTCCTGCATCGCTGTGTCCAGACACAGAATGTCCCCGTCACCTGACAAGTTCCTTTGTGCCGCACCCTCCAGTCAATCATCTGTTTTGAGGAGAGTTTTGAAACAAAGGTTTTTTTTTTTTCTTTCTCACTGATGACCATAACCTACCACAGGGTCTCTCTCTCTCCCTCTCTCTCTCTCTCTCTCTCTCACTGCTCTTGTACCAGCTGCCTGACAATTTGTGGGATTAAAGCTCTAAGCTGCTTACTGGCCCTTCTGACTAGGGAGAGGGAACAAGCCTCATTATTCGTCTATTCTTTTCGGTGCCTGCTCACTCCTCTTCCTCCCAAATCCCCATCCATCCATCCATCCATCCATCCGTCTGTCTTTCCATCTATCCATCTGTCCTTCCGTCTATCCAATCCACTTGCATGTTGAATGTCTACTATGAGTCACTGGCTACCAGGAATCCCACTTCTACCCAAATTATGCCTCAACAGGGAAGACAAACAACTTAACAATTATGATAAAAAAGAAAATATGCCATACAATGGAAAAGAAGGGGGCATGATGGGAGACCCAGCGGGAGTAACTGGCAGTGATTCTCAGGGGGAAGAGACATTCCTAATGGACACCTGCAGGAGAAATATTAAAGAGTCAATCGTTTCAATAACGCTTATTGTGAAACCAATAATGCACGAAGTTTCTGGGTTCCCAGGCTGATGGGTTTGAAAGTCACTGTGTCATGAACATACCCAGGACCCACACATTGTTTTGTAGGAGAGGGGTTCAGTAAAATGTGAAACGACCGACATTCAACAGGCAGAAATGTGCAGAATGCACGCTTTGCCACTGATTGAAAGTGTTTTTTCAATGGGTTTTGATAGAATATATGACTAATCTGATGAGAAACAGCTTAGGGCCATGCAAGGAAAGAAAATCAGCCCCTCAAAACGTGTTCTGTGGCTGGCACAGAGGTAGCTGCTGGTAATTTGAACAGGGTGAGCAGGACATCGTGGGGCTCATTGTGGGGTTAGCAGGGCCGGGCTGGGACAGTGAGATAATTTTCTAGGCGGAGAAAAGAGATAACACGGTAAGTTAAAAACACTGAAAATTCTGCGCTGCCAGAGTACAAATGTCAGCCAGGAAGGCCCTGACACTCTTGAAAGAGGGATTTGAGCAGTGGCCACTGCATGTACTTGGCACTCGTTCGCTGTGTAGAAGGGTCACCAAGTCCCTCATCAGAATCCTGACAGAAGGAGAAACGGTGGGCCCAGGCAGCGTACCTCAATCACTTGTGAATAATTTCCTTCTGTCTTTCATAAACATAGCTATGATTGAAATGACATTTCACGAACAGCAGGGAAGGATTGTGGAAGAAAATGAGGTATGTGAGAAGCAAATCCATCTACCTGATTGCCGTGTAACTTTTGGTGAGTCACGGAGTGAGAATTTCAGATGTGAATTAAGGATTGCTGATATACTTGAAAAGTTTCCTCCATGTTCTACTTTAGAATCAAGAGGCCAGAGAAGCAGGAGGGAAGAGTACTTGTTACTTGTAGTGGACCTTCTTCCTGAATAATTTTTTAGGGTAATTATGTATGCGGTTTCCACCTGAGTTGCTGACCTTTGGGTGAATGTTACTGGATATGCACCTATGGTACCCAGGCACACTTTCCGCGGGTTCTGCGGGCACTGTGAAGTGTGACAGACTTCGGCTTTCTATGACTTTTGGTCATAACATGTCCATAGAGTGCTTTTAATCTCCTGCAATTTAACGTATGAGAAAATCGATTTACTTTGTAGTGAGTTCTGTACATTTCACATAAAATTAAAACTCTCTGAAAACCCAAATCTCCTGTGGGCAGCAATTCACACACAATATTCTGGAAATGTAAAATCCTAAATGCCTGCTGACTTGAAATCAATGTTTATAGCCTGCATCTGAATTGCTCCGTGAATTGCTGGGCCCCTCTCCATCTACTGCCCTTCGCTTTGATTTAGTCACTCGTTTCCAGGGGCTGACTTTCTTTTCTTGCATGGCCCTAAGCTGTTTCCCATCACATTAGTAATATATTCTATCAAAGCCTGCTGAAGAAACACTTTCAATCAATGGCCACGTGTGCATCCTGCATGATTCTGCCTGTTGAATGTCGGTCGTTTCACATTTTACTGAACCCCTCTCCTACAAAGCAATGCATGGGTCCTAGGCACATTCATGATTCAGTGACTTTCAGGTCTACCAGCCTGGGAACCAGAAACTTCATGCATTATTGGTTTTACAATTTCAGCTGAGGCTGCCACAGAACAACTCAAAAGAAATAGGGTGT
This sequence comes from Theropithecus gelada, assembly GCF_003255815.1. Taxonomy (NCBI): domain Eukaryota; kingdom Metazoa; phylum Chordata; class Mammalia; order Primates; family Cercopithecidae; genus Theropithecus; species Theropithecus gelada. The sequence goes on along the minus strand of NC_037670.1, from coordinate 28,307,142 downwards.
CCTGAGTGAGCCTGTTCCTTGACTTGTGTTTCAATTCTAAGGTCTATTGGCTTCACCGGCAGTGGGATCGCTGATTTTTCCCTCCTTTATCTAAGGGGACCTGCTGAGAGTCTCTATTTGGAAATATTTCCTGCCTGTCCTTAGGGGGCGTCAATGCCTGAATCTGTCCAATAATCAGATTTGACCAACTTGATTGAAGTGTGGATTTTCCAGCACGATTAAACCTTGAACATATATGGCTTGAAAATGTGCAAATGCTCTTGGAAATGACAGGATGATGGTTCTCAAGAAAGGGAAAAAAAGGTAGCATGTGACTTTTCATAGATAAATGCCTAATGCTAATGACGGTCAGGATTAATGTCATCTCCTAGATTTTGGCAAATAAACACTGGGTTACTTAGGCCTTTGTGGGCTTCCCAGGAAGGTCACCACCATTTGAAAGGAGAGTTTCGGGGAAAAAGCTGCCAGAGATTAAACAGAAGGCTTACAGATGTATCTTCCGAAGAGAACTGGCTTTTATAACTTAGCATCTTCCATGGACATCTTTTCTAATAGAAAAGAAGCTCTTCAAATGACCAAAACGATTGCTGTTTTGTGGAGGTGCTGATGAACAGGGGTTTCATCATAGTAGCATCTACCTGTACAAAGGAAATACTCAAAGTTCTGATTTCAGTTTTATCCATTTTCTTCTTTTGCAAGTGACGCATTCTTAGTGTGGTGGACCCTCTGTGAACCACAGCACAGAATCAGCAGTTTCCAAGCTCAAATTGACAAAGGCATGTGTCCTCCTGAATTTAAAATGTTTAAAAAGGTTTAAAAGCCTTTTAAACTGCAGAATTTAAAAGGTTCACAGATTTATTCTAGAAATAAAATGACAACTTTTCTGTAAGGAGCATACTGTGCCCATTTATTATAGAATGCAGTTAAAAAAAATATTTTGAGGTTAGCCTCTCCAGTTTAAAAGCACTTAACTAGAAACACTTGGACAGCGATGCAATGGTCTCTCCCGAACAGGCTCCCTTTTACCAAGTACCGTAAACAGGGTTTGAGAACGTTCAATCGATTTCTTGATATGAACAATCAAAGCATTTAATGCAAACATATTGGCTTCTCAAAGAAAAAACCATCTTCCAAATTGCCAAAGCATGCATTGTTACTTGGCATTAGGTATTTCAAAATGACAAACTTTGTTATGGTATTGTAAGGCCAAAATATAATCCCTATTTACCAGACATACACATTACAACTAGAAAAAAATTACAAATGTTAACCTAGTATAACAATTCCATCAGGAATTAACGGGGAAAGGCACTGCATCCCTCTCATATCGCCACAGATCTACTATCCACTTGACATGCTTTGAATTCAAGTCCTGTTAGACATGGGAACAGCTTTTTCTACAACATACGATTCACAGGTAGGTTAATATATCTTAGTCTCCCACCGCCATACTTTTCACCCAAGTGTACAACAGGCATGAATATATGCTATCAGCTTTATTTACAAGTGTATCTTGATGTCTTAGTGGGGTAAAAAACCAACTATCTCAGCCAACAGTTTCCCAAAAAGTTTTTGGCTATGATTCATGTATAGAAACCACCACATAAAAGAAATAACAGAAACTGAGGTCCATCCCCAAACACCTCAACTAAAATTTCTCACCCACTAAAAGTTGGCAGTGAAACTGCTATTCTGTGAATTGTATAAGCTAAACTCTACAGAGGAATTTCAGATCAACTTCTTTTGCAAAAGCACAAGTTATACATTGCACAGTTGAGGATGCCGAGTGAATGTATTCCAGGAGAGTTCTGCAAGCGAGTGCTGTTGCAAAGAGAGTCGAGAATCCTAGAATCTGGGAAAGGTGATACATTTTCCAAACGCTTTCCTGGCTTCCCAAAATAAGTAAAACAACAATGGTTTAACTTTATATACGAACAGAGGTTAGTCTTGAAAATCAGTAATATACATGCACAAACATGAGAACATGAGGGAAGAAAGGAAACGCTACAATTTCCACATTGCATTGCTGCTGTTTTCACAACCTCTCTGCACTAGGCGGCTTCCTGTGGTACCTCTTCCTACCAGTAGAGAGTGGCCCTGCAGGCTGCTTAGAAACAGGAAGCTCTCTCCTGAGCCCACTGATCAACCTGCCCTTGGCACAGACAGAACCTACCAGAAAAGAACAAGTACAAAACACTATCATTATCGGTTTTCTCAAGACAGTCCCAAATGTCCTTGTGCGATCACCACAAACTCAGTGATTGGCCCAAGTCATTCTCGGGTGCCATGAACAGTAACTGGTGTGCAGCATTAGAACAAGGGGACATGGCCTTGATTCTCTTCTGAGCAACATGAACTGGGATTTCTGCCACCCCGATCTCGGCTGCCACCTCTGAAGAAGTCGTGACCAGCCACCTCCACAGTAAAAGATTCCTCCCGCGAGTATGATTTGGAATGCGTCCTCGTCGCGTGCCAGTTCAGCTGAGGTGGATCGGCGTGTACTCCGGCCTCCTGGTCTGGATAATTTTTGGCTTGGGTCTCTTCATTCTTTCCATTTCCTCTTCTTCCTCCTTCTCTTGATCACTCTCACATACGTGGACCACCACGCTGGGAGTGGTGTCAGTCGCTGCGTGCAATTCATACTTTTCCCCTAAGGAAAGAAAATAATTGCAGGGTCACTCCGACAAGTCCTTGGGAGTCAAAAGGCAAACATAAAAGAGCATTCAGGGCTCTGCTGGGCCAGCTGCTCGTGACCATTCGATTGGGCTGAGAGAGACAGCCAGATATATTTTGGGTTTGTAAATCTTTGCTAGCTCATTCAGAAAAAGAGATATTTCCACTGTGCATGGCTCTGTTTTTAGTCAAACATTCTGGGAGTCCAGGCACATGAAAAGTATAGAAGGAATTTTTCTAGTTATACTTCTCATTTTCTAGTTACACTTCGCGTGTCCACCAGACATCTAAACTACCCAGAGAACTCCCCTTCCGTCAGCATTTCCTCAAGTGTGAACGTGAGAAACTTCGGTTCAGGAAAAAGATGGATGAAGAAGCACATTTGGAAACAGAATCCTGGGCCTCCCTCGTGGGGCTCCTGTTGGAGGGTCGCAGTGCACGCCCAGGAAGGGAGTCACGGAGGCCCTGCAGCAGGCGCAGGGGTGGCTGCACGGAGCCAGGCACTCTGGGAACGTTTTGACCTCGGCATCCTTTCCTTAGAACAACTTCTAATCCCCGGGACCAGGAGTGCCCTGCTGTTCTGTGTCAGCCTGAGTTCTACCAGGTTGGCCAATTTCAGGTCACTCTGATCCAGCAAGGGTAGGGTGAGCTTTGCAACTGAAAAACCCGGCAATGTAGAATGAAGGGGCTGGGGCCTCCCGTTGGGGTGCCGCTCTGGCCACAGGAAGAGTGTGCATCTCTGGTGCTCGTGAAGGCAGCTCTGAGCCTGGCTCCTTAGTACCCAGGGCTCATAGGCACTTTATTCTGCTTCCCTGTGCACCTCAGTTCCCTTCTCGGTAAAGGAGATGGTAAAGGTATTGACTTCATGGAGCTAACAGCATGAGTGAGTGCCCGAGGCACTGAGAACCCGGCTCACCACATGCTTGTCCAACCCATGTCACCTAGAAAGATGTGTAAGAATTGAGGCTCCATTGTTACTGGTGTGATGCTGGGCAGGGATCTGAAATAGGGGCAGGAGGTTTGCTTCAACCTGCTACACCCACAGGGTGTGGCCTCAAGGTGAGTTTTCCTTCAGGGCTTTGTGCTTGGGATTTCTTTTTTCTTTTCTTTTCTTCTCTCTCTCTCTTTCTTTCTCTCTCTCTTTCTTTGTGTGTTTTTTTTTTTTTTTGGAGACAGAATCTCGCTCTGTTGCCCACGCTGGAGTGCAGTAACAAGATCTTAGCTCACTGCAACCTCTGCCTCCTGGGTTCAAGTGATTCTCCTGCCTCAGCCTCCCAAGTAGCTGGGACTACAGGCGCATGACACCATACTCAGCTAATTTTTGTATTTTTAGTAGAGACAGGGTTTCACCATGTTGGCCACGATGGTCTTGATCTCCTGACCTTGTGATCCGCCTGCCTCAGCCTTCCAAAGTGCTGGGATTACAGGCGTGAGTCACCCGGCCTGGCCTGTGCTTGGGATTTATTTGCAGTTCAGCTAAGCGAGGAGGCACCTCATCAACCACTGTGTGCCCATCACATGACTGATTTCCACCGGGCAAGAGTGGCCCAGCAGAGCTTCCTACCTCCAGCCACACTGGTTATTCCTCTAAACTTGGAAGATACTTTTACTTATAAGGAAGGTGGTGGTCTTTTCTCTATCACACGTGGGACTGAAATGTTATTATAACTGCACTGAAAAAGGTAAAGGAGCTTCAGCTCTCTGAGAGACAGAATTCAGGCATGGGAAGTCAGATGGATTGCTGAAAATGTTGGTTAAGAGCCTCTTACAAATCTACCTCTTTGCAAGTCTCTTATCTACCTACTAATCAGCCAAAATCCAGAAAGCTCAGGGTTTAGGACCATAATTTGCAAAATCTCCACAATCCTGTTGGTTGAAAAGCACAGGTGAAATATGAAATCTCACTCAAGCTCACTATTAAGTGAACCAAGGACAAACTGATTTTATTACATCTATTTCCTAAAAAGCCTTCTCCAATAAGCCCTTGGTGAAGGAAGTGGTAGATTCTGGAGTATGAAGAATTTTTATTAACAGCATTTGCCTCTGGAACCGTTGACAAAACCTCTTTGCAAGTGGAGACCCTGTTTCCTCCCATCCCTAACCTAGGGGAAGACGCCACACCCTCAGCCATGCTCATGCCCCCTGGCCAGGAGCTGCCGTAGGGGGAGCACACACTTCCTCAGAATGGCCATTTCGGATCTTGACCTTCACGCCACAATTAGCAGTAAGTAATGTGACTCTTGCTTTATCCCACAGAGGGAATTTCCGTTTGGGCAATGTTTTCAGAAATGTAATCTTTTCAATATGAAACTGCTGATGGTCCAAGAAAACAAAACCCTCAACCCAAGGGAACATCAGATTGCTGGTCAAGGAGAAACGAGGAGCTGATGGTCTCAGCATTTATTCGACTTGCTCCACGGACAGAGCAGGAGAAGGCTCAAACCTCTTCACCCCAGGACTCTCCCTCACACCTGCCTCCTCACCCAAACCCTACTGGACAGGGCAGGAACCACCAACATTTTATGGTTTTCAAAAAACCTGCATTGAACACTGTGAGCCAGGCGCTGATTGAAGCGCCTTTCACTCGATGATCTCATCTACTGCTTGCAAGTCCACCAGGTAAGGCCCACATTTTGGACAAACAGCCTGAGGAACCTACCCGCTCCCCGCAGTGCTCACACTTTTGTCCCTCCAGAGGACGGGAACCTCCTCTTTCTTTGTCAAGCCCTGTAGGGGACCAGCCCACGGGCCCTGGGGTAGGGCAGCCTGGCCGCGGCCCTTCCCTCACCATGGCCTATGGTTCTCCTTCCCTTTTCCTTTAAGAAGGCCAGGTGAGAATCACAGGAAAGGGTGAATTTACCTTGATTAAAAATAACATTTCTTAAAGGGGGCATCGATTTTCCCTTTCCAAAGTCCTATCACTTATCCCTATCTGGAGCGACAGGACCTGGGGCCTGGGCTCAGGTCTCCCAGGCAGGCTGTGCTCAGTGGACACAAGAATGGATTCCTGGGACACTGTGGGGGGTTAGGGGGGGCGTCATGCAGGGTCCCCACGATCAGCCCCAGTCTAACATTGCAGGTGGTGCCAAGAGGCAGGCATGCTCCCAGCACAAGGGACCGTGGTGCAGAAGAATACAGAGAAGCTCACAAAACACGCCTGCATGGGCTCACGAGAGCTACAGGGGTAGTGGGGGTACTGCTCCCCAGTGCAGGGGAGCAGCTGTGTCTCCCCCTGCCTCCCTCCCACCCGAGGGCCCTGCTTACCTGGCCCCAGCTTGGAGATGGCATATAAGAGATCATAGTTTATGACTGGGGTCGCATCTTCCACTTGCTTCCATCCCACCGGCGGAGAGGCGGGAGGGGAGATCAGAAACTGCTTGTCTGGATTTGGTGGAGCCAGGTGTGAGCTTCCTATGTGTAAAGTCTGAGGAGAGAAAACAAGCACAGGTCAGTTGTTGCCAGGGAAGAACTGCAGTGAGGCAGCAGCACCTAACGCCAGCTTCCAGGAGATGAGCGGGTCAATGTCCAGGCGTCCGGACAGGTGCGATTCCAGGACCAATTGTAAGATGGTCTGTAACGGGGAGGGCAAAAGGACATCTGTACTCTGCTTATGGCGCAGATAGGATGACAGCCCCCTCCCAGGGCTGTGGGAGTCACAGGCACAGGGACTGCAAATAATTACGCTTGACCAGAAGATCAGCAGAGGTGACTTTAGTATACGTGGAAAATTAAAGTCACTGTCACTGAGGTCAGGAGGGCTCTTGGAATCAATTTCTCCCCGCTCCTCACACCACAGAGGCACACTCTGAAAGTTCAAAGCCTAAGCAACAGTTCTGAGAGGACACAGCTTCTCAGGGACAGGGAGCCAGGGCTCCATCTGCCCCTAGGGTTCCCCACCCAGCGGCGGCCCTGTGACTCCCTCCTGGGGACTCCAGATCAGATGCCAGAAAAAAAAAAAGCCACCTCCCAGAAGACTTTAAAAACTAACAATAAGGAACGATACCCTATGATCCTAGTTTGGTTTTAGAAATGCTGACCCGTGATGAGAGGGCTGTCCAGAGAGCTCTTACACACATCACAAGCTGCGCGGTGTAGGTTTTCTCTGCACTTCCAGATTGCCCTCCCCAACTTTTCACAACGAATATGCATTGTTTTACAATCAGAAAAGGTCAGAGGAGTAGTAAGTAATTATTTGCATAAAATCTCATCCAGTGCAGAAAGGAGTGTACTCACAGAGGAAGCCCTAGGCACCCAAGGTCAAAGCTCGGCCTATGCCTCCCAGGGCAGAAAGGTCAGGGGTGCAGCGAGGATCCCAAATGCCTTATTTATACTTGAAGGGCCCAGCAAGTTCCCTGTCCTCACTTTGGGGAAGAAAAGACACTTTGACTCTCTGGCATGGAGTCAGATGAGCTTCCTCCCTCTGTGGGAAGCCTCTGGACAGGGTCCTCTCCCACCCCAGCAAGGTATGTGTGTGCGGGGGGAGGGCGGGGGGTGCTCAGAGCCTGAGGGGGACTCGCTTTACCGAGGAGCCGCATTCTAGAAGCTCCTTTCCCCTTCCCTGACAATCTGTCAGCCCCTAAGGACATCAGATGGAACTCCGGGAGCTGCCTTGAAGGTGGGTCACCTGTCCTAAGTTCCCCAGAGAAGGGTCGAAATGGTAGTGGGCAGGAGAAGAAGCAAGCCCAGCCCCAGCTACCCCTCTCCCTACTATGGGTACCCTGCGGCTGGGAACCTTGCCAACTGGAGGGTTTCTTAGCATCTGCACCCCTCTCCCTACTATGGGTACCCTGCGGCTGGGAACCTTGCCAACTGGAGGGTTTCTTAGCATCTGCGCCCAGTCTGGTTATCCCCTGTTTTCCTTTCAAGCCAGACCTAGCAGTCCTGGGCTGATTTGCAGGCATCTTCTGCAGACTCCTCTTTCTCTGCTGAGTGCCCCCAGCATCACATGAGCTGGGAACCACTCTGGTGTGCTCAGTCTGGAGTGGGTCGTTAGCTCCAACCCAAGAGCAAATCCATGGAAACCTGCTGCCCAAATCTTAGGGTATTTGCATAGCCACGCCCACCCTGCTGCACCCTGTAAGCTCCCCAGTGAACAGGGAAGGCTTTCTTTCCCCCATCATTATCAACCCAGGAAGGTCAGGGGCGATTTCTAACGCTGCTTTCAAATGCACCTTGATATCTTCTTAACACAAGTGAGGCACTGAATATTCCGATTAGGAATTTTGCCTTTCTCTTCATCTAAGATGAAGTCTTAGAGTTTCCGGTCAGCATATAACATAAGCGACATACAAGATGCTTTATAAAAGGGAGTGAGGGAGGAGGGAGAAGCATGCATAGCAACGAACCCAACTCACCTGAGCAAAATATAACTTCATTTCCTTTCCCAGAAACTCAGTCTTATGCAGCTGGAGCCTGGCATCTGCTGCGGAGAAGGGGTTGCTGAAGTTTATTCTGACTCGTTTGAAGCTCTTAAAATACTGAAAGGTGATATCCTTGTCATATGTCCTAAAGAGGGACTCAAATTTGGCCTGAAAAATAACAATAAAAATAAAAGGAGTTGAAATTTACCTGCATATGACCCTTGACTAGATGATGTCATTACATTTTTTTTTTGAGACAGAATCTTGCTGTGTCACCCAGGCTGGAGTGCAGTGGCGCAGTCTTGGCTCACTGCAACCTCTGCCTCCCAGGTTCAAGTGATTCTCCTGCCTCAGCCTCCAGAGTAGCTGGGGTTACAGGTGCCTGCCAGCACACCTGGCTAATTTTTGTATTTTTAGTAGAGACAGGGTTTTGTCATGTTGGCCAAGCTGGTCTCGAACTCCTGACCTCAGGTGATCCGCCCGCCTCAGCCTCCCAAAGTGCTGGGATTACAGGCGTGAGCCACTGTGCTGGTCTCCTCAATACATTTCTTACTGAGGAAGTGGATCATCAATCCTTTCAAGAACTCCTAACTTCTTAGAGAAAAGCCTTTCCCCTCTTAGGGGACTATGGCCTTTTAGTCCTAATGCAGATATTTTACAAGAAGGTAAGAAGGTATGATTTACTACATTCATCTAATCAGCAGAACAATTGCCAATACATAGACACTACTATGGTAACAAACTTTTTAAAAAAGTAGAATGAGCATTTTCCAGGGAGGTACAGTTTGGTAATTTGTTCCCCATGTTTCTCTGTCCTATGACCTTCCCCCACTTACCCCCCTATATTTCTCTGTCCTATAGCCTTTCCCGGCTAGCCAACTCCAACCCCGCCATTCAGCTCAGGGCAATGTTGTATATATGAAGTATTTCTTTAAGGCTTAAAAACACTGCAGCTAATTTGAAAAAAAGAAATACTTGAAAAATAACAAAGTTGAAAGAAAGTTTTGCATTTCTTAAAATCAGTAGATTTTTAAAATTTCCACGATCGCTTTTATCTCAAGTCTGTTACTTTTTAACTCTCTAAAATGATACTGGTTTAAAAATTAATGTTCTGCAAATGGACCGTTTTCGGCATCCTGGCTTTCATGTCTATGCACATCTCGCTCTGGTGCCATAGGGCTAGCGAGAATTAGGAGATGTCATGAGCTCTTAGAATGCAAAGCCCGAAGTGGGGGATTCCAAGCTCAGGTTGCTCAGGAGAGCCCCCTGGGCTGGGTCCTGGAGTGTGGATGTCAGTGGGGGCAGCTGGGGGCCACCGCAACTCCTCGGAGAGGGAGTTTAACTGGTGGACAGTCAAAGCTCCAAGGAAGACTGAATGGGCTTCTAGTCGCCGGGTTTTGTGAATCTTTTTACCAGGCAAAAACACTTAGGACAGTTTGTGGGAGCCTGTGTGAAAGGCAGAAGGGGCTGGCCAGGAAGAAGGCGATGGCACGGGGCGTGGATGGTAGGCAGCACGAGCAGAGCTCACTGAGGACCTTGGAGAACCTATGGAAGGCAGTGTTTCTGCAGTGGGAGCGAGAATTCGGGATAAGAGAGGAGAGTGTCTTCAGGAATGTTCACTGCTGGCAAGCGTGGGGAGGCATGGGTGGATGGTGCCTGCTCCACTTGGGGCTGGGGCTGTGGGTAGGAAGGAACAGGGTAGCCGGTCCCTGCCAGGCAGGTCGTTAAGGGGCAGTCGGAACAACCTGCGACCTTGCTCTCCTTGCATTCCCTGGCTTTTTCTTCAGTTTATGAACATTTCTGAGACTTTCCCACAAGGGATCCTGCAGAGGCACGTGCGAAGGAACGCGGAGCTGGCGGACAGTGGAGTTCATCTGGCCGCCTCTCACTCTCTTCCCCACCTCTCTTGAGCACCGGCAAGTTTCTGGCAAAACTGTGTCTTCGTACATTTGGAATTTTGTCTGACCTCATCAACAGGCCCTGTGACCTACTGTTTAGTTTTGAAGTTATGATTCAGAATTTGGGAGAGATGACTTTGAAGAATATTTTTAGAATACAGGTTCAGGGCTTAGGACCAGAACAAAAGAGAACTCACATTATCTTTAAAATCTAGATGACTATGATGCCATTCTCTTATAAATGAATCTCATTTGTTCCAATAACTGATATCCAGTTATTACAGCTTTCGGATGGCATCTCTACTTCATTTAAAAAAAACAGTGATTTTACTCACATAAGGCTAATGCTAAGTGCGCTCACTTTGCAGGACTTTAAAAACATAGAACGTGCTCTGCGATCTAGTCCAAACACAATGGTGCCAGATCATAAGCATTACATACAATTATGGACTCACATTTGATTTTAAAAAAGAAACCTTTGCATGTCCCAATATGGCTTTGGGTATACAGCATATAACACCACCATGCACAAATACCACCTCTCAAATAGAACATACAGGATTCATTCCTATACAATATTATTAAAGTTCAGTTAGATAGCTGGGTAGCTGCTGATAAAAAAAACTTAACATTTTAGTCAAATGAAGAAGAAAAGTGTACTGATTAAAATCATTATATTAATCACTATCAAAGAGAGCTGCTGCGCAGGAGGCACACTGATCTCACACTTAATTTCTCCAGTTTTATTATTTGCTCTGGCTGCATTTTCTCTCATTAGAGAAGTCTGGGAGCTTGAGGCCAGGCCCTTGTAATTACTACAAACATCCAAATATCTTTATAACATTTATTCCCTAAGACGATACGAAAGTATTTGCAATGCTGGCTGTAAAAGTAAAACACTGTTCACCGTCAGAAGAAGCCAGTTTCTGAAAAGTTCACTTATAACATACACAGAATGAAAAGCACACGATGCCCAGCTCTCACCTTCCTAGTTAGTTGGTTCAGGGACCTGGATGTTGGCAAATATCGAGATCTTTAGAAATTCCTTCCTCAGTTAATTCCTCAGGCAACAGCTTTTGATTTTCAAGGCTCAAAAGACTTTGGATTTCTTTCAAAACCCCCAAACCCACAAGAGAGCCACATTCCCCCAAGTATTTCAGTTAGTAGTCCCAATTAGCATAATGCTTTGAAAACTAAAGAAAATCACGTTATATTAGAAGCCTTACCCTGGTTTCACTTTCGCTGAAGATATCACTGTTTGCCACACAGGCAATCAGGGAGCTAAAACTGTAGTTAAAGTTTCTAAAATGCATCTTGCTTTCTTAACAGTGAAAGCGCTAGGGACCCACGCAGTCAAGCCCCTAGTGAGATTCCTTTCCAAGAGGCTGTAGGTTCCTTCTTGAGCCGGTGCTTATAAAGCAGTGAGGACCAGCCCCCACTCCCTGGGAAAAAAAAAAAAAAAAGCACAGCTTCCACAGCATCCTGTTTGGACAGCAAATTCCTGAGTCAAGTCCTGCATGCTTGCAGGCAGACAGGGACAAAGTGTAAGTTTCTACTGGAAAGAGGTGACGTCAACACCTTAGTCATTTTCCCTATGCTAATTAACTTTGCTTGGGGAGAATGGAAAAAACAGCTGAGGTTTGCTTCGCAGCTGCTTTATCAACCCCTCTTGCAGCATAGTTTCCACTGGTAGTAATTCCATTCAGCTACTCAGACAACACGCTCCTCCGCCGAATGGGACGACCCTTCTTAAGATGGAAAATGTTACAAAAGAAAAAGGATGAAGGTCTGTGGCAGTAAACAGCAATTAGACTGTAGGGAAATTTCAAGGCTTTGGGAAACCTGGAAACCAAAGTCCGGGTGACATACTTGATCCCTGGAATTTCCTGAAAACCTCAATCAAAGTTTCACTTCGGGGTATTAGAGAAAACATTTTGAAATCTGTCTTGGTCAATAAAAATTTTAAAGGAAAAAAAGAGGAATCATTTTGAAATGTAGTTAAATTTTTTTTTCCGATGACATTTTATTGGATGAATGTCCCAGTTTCTACTTGTATTCCACAGTGGAATGGAGCAAAGAGAACCTAAAACACTCCTAGGATTTTCATTTGAAAATTTTATTATTATAATTTGAGAACTAGGAATATGCAACACTTTGATCATTTTCAAAGCACTACTGAATTCTGGCAAAGGATACAAAAACACTTTAGAGAACCTAGCCTTTGAAACTGAGCAAAGAAGCATTAACCCATTTATGCCAGAGGTTGCAATTTTTTGAATTTTTGCCATTAGACCTTGGTGATGACCTTGGGCAGTAGGATATAAATAACTCTCACATGCTTAGCGTTCCAATAATGGAACACTAGGCATAAATGGGTTCAGAGGTCCTGCTTAAAGACTCATAAACTAAATGTTAAAAGAAAAAGGAAAGGACGAAGAAATGGAAAGAATGTACACTATAATTGAAAGGGAAGATGCAGGGAAGATGCCTGGTTCAGAGAAGTGCACTGGGATGCAAGACTGACTCGAATTCTTCCAAAAGGTTGCAACTCTTGAACCTTCTAAGTATTTTACCAGTTTAGATCCCTAAGGCAGCCTGAGTCCTATGTTCTTCTCACTCTCTCCAATTTTGTTATCACCTAAAAGCACTCAAGTTATTTAAGCTTTCTCTAATTTAGGGGCACACAGGGACAGCTCTCAAGCTTCCAGAAGTTAAATGGAATACTGCCATTCACATTTAAAAATTAACCTCAAAGAATCATTAAAGTCAGCCAATAATTTAAAATACATGCAAGAGGAAAAAATAAAGGAGGGCATTTAGCCTTCCAAAAAAGGAAAAGCAAAGTCCTCTTGGATGAGTGAATGTTGCTTAATTTCAATGCACTGTGCCTTGCTGCCAACTGTAGAGTTATGTAAGAAACCAGTTACGGTGTCTGCTTTGCCAAATTATCCATAACTCCCAACCTGAAAAGACAGAAATGCATGTATTCCAAAAAAGTGTAGAATACTGAACAGTGCAACATGCATCAAACACCAAGGGGAAGTGGTCATCCGGGAGGAGGCTTCGAGAGGGAGCGTGTGTGCTTGCAGTGCTGCATTTTCAGTACAGGGAGCCTTTGCCTGTCCAGCAGGCACATGAAGATTGTGGTGGTGGGCAGGAGAGGCTAAGGGGAAACAGAGGTGGGGGCAGCAGACACAGTCCCGCATTCCACACCTCCCGAGGGGCTTGGAACTTCTCTGATGTTCCCTCCCCATCTCCAACTCTTGTTTCCCCCTTTTCTCTTCTCCTGGCATGCAACTGGGCAAATTTCATTAAAAGGCAATCAGAAGAGACAGAAGAGGCTAATTTAGACGCAAGAGACTAATTTCACTGTCTTCCTTTTTCCTTTAAAATCACAACACAAAGTTCCAGCTCAATTTTGTGGGCAAATCTTAAACATCTCTGTTCATCTGAGACAACAGTGTGGGCTCATCCAAATTTACAATTTTGATTTCGTTATATGGATGGAAAAAAAAAAAAAAGAACAGTGAGGTATTTGAAGATTGTTCAACTGTCTTTGCTCATAGAAATGATAAATCTTTCACTAGATTGTCCCAAAACACGTAATTCTGTGTCTGCCTTTGCACTGATCGGTTCTATCTACCTGAATTGAATTTAGTAAATTTGAGCACTTCTATTTTTAGATCAGGAGTAAGAGCTGGTTAAAATGGTGGCTGCCATTTTGTAGGGAGGCTGGAATGCATGTTCTCTGGCAAACAAACACTGGTTCACAAATTGTACCAGAGACCTGGAACAGGGGGAGGGCACTTAGGATCTGCCACCTTGGTTTTCCTTGGCTAAAATGTGAGAGGTATGGAGCAGATTTTGAGTTTCCAAAGTGCGTCTTGTTGAGTAGCAGGAATCCTCAGTGGCACTTGGACACTCTGGTTGGCCAAAAGGGCAAAGCACAGGGTTTCCTGGGACATCTGTCCCTGTACCCGTAGGTAAGACTGCCTTATGCTCATGTCAATGCCTCCTCATCTGCTCATCTGACAATTCTTGCTAAGAAAGGCTGTCTTTGACTGCATGTCTATTATATGTGAACTTGGATTTCTAAAGGTCCTATGCAAATCAATTTACTTTATAAATAGTGATTCTCCCCAGTGAGAATAAAAACGGATCCAAAGCAAGTATTTAAAAAGCTGACTTTCCTACTTGTATATTCCTTGTGGTTTTGGAGGCAAGTATATTCCTCATTCTTGCTTGCTGGTTGAATGTGAGTGATCTGAAGAAAGCAGTGCCCACAGCAAGACCTCTGATACGGTTTGGCTGTGTCCCCACCAAAATCTCAGCTTGAATTGTATCTCCCAGAATTCCTTCGTGTTGTGGGAGGGATCCAGGGGGAGGTAATTGAATCATGGGGGTCAGTCTTTCCTGTGCTATTCTCATGATAGTGAATAAGTCTCATGAGATCTGATGGGTTTATCAGGGGTTTTCACTTTTGCTTTCTCATCATTTTCCCTTGCTGCCACCATGTAAGAAGTGCCTTTCACCTCCCACCATGATTCTGAGGCCTCCCCAGCCATGTGGAACTGTAAGTCCAATTAAACCTCTTTTTCTTCCCAGTCTTGGGTATGTCTTTATCAGCAGTGTGAAAACGCACTAATATAGTCTCATTAGAGCTCTTGAGAAGTATTCTAAAAACTGCACTCAACACGATAAAACTGAACTCAGAAGTTAAAGTAAATGAATGTTTTAGTCAACTCAAAGCTTTAGATGCTTTGCATTTCTTCCATTCACACCATACAAATCATAAATGAGTCTCTTTAACCTGCATTTGCCTCCTCTGGCTCCAAACAGTTAGAGCATGTTTCCATTAGGAAGTTTCTATTTTCAGTGAGGAAAAATTAAGGTTTATGATGAATTCCATCATTCCCATTACAGCATTCTGAAAGCATCATTAGGATGACTTCAGCACATCCATTATTAACTCTAAGGAGCTGACAACTGCACCAAGAATGTGCCCCCTGTGAAGCTGTCTACAATATGAACTGACCAAAGACAGAAACTGAGTTTTGACTTCCAACACTGAGCAAAAAATGAGGCAACTTGCAAAGGCTCTCTTGTGAATGAAAATGACAACAATTACATTTTATTTCAGTTTTCTGCTTCTACAATAGTGAAATAGTTGTGGGTTTTTTTTGTTTTTGTTTTTGTTTTTTTGAGACTATTTTGCTCTTGTCGCCCAGGCTGGAGTGCCATGGCGTGATCTCGGCTCACTGCAACCTCTGCCTCCTGGGTTCAAGCCATTCTCCTGCCTCAGTCTCCCAAGTAGTTGGGATTACCGGCATCTGCCATCACGCCCAGCTAATTTTTGTATTTTTAGTAGAGACGGGGTTTCACCATGTTGGTCAGGCTGGTCTCGAACTCCTGACCTCGTGATCCACCTGCCTCGACCTCCCAAAGTGGTAAAATAGTTTTACTGTTACTTCATATGTGTAACCGTTCCCTATAGAATGTGGAGCATTGTTCCCCAGGCTAAGCTACCATACAAGAAAACAAAAACAAAAACAAAAACGCAGGGTTTGCTCTCTTCCTCATCTTTACCACTTTGCGGTCTAAAAGGCATTATTAACTAAGGAGAGGGTACTTGTTCTCAACTTGTAAGAGGGATGAATATCAAATGCAGAGTTGTGGAGAGGATTGATTTAGTGATGGAGGCAAAGTGCCTAGCACAATGCCTGAAACACAGGTGGTGGCTAAAGCATGTCAGCTGCCTTTCTATTTCCCATTTCATCGATAAAGATATTGAGGTTCAGAGTGGCACACTACGTTTAGGAGAGCTGGAATTCACTCTGGGCTTTTGATTGCAGATTCCACGCTTGTTCCAAGGAACTATGCCCGCCTAGTGCCAATGTCCTGTGGTACTGTAGCTTATTTCCCCATCTCTCTGGATGGTCCAGGGCACCTTGAATGTCCTCCTATGTGCCCTGCAGGTCCACAGAAAGTCCTCTGGTTCTCTATCCCATTCTTCACCTTGCATAGCGCTGCAGGCAGCCCTCAGCAACTGTAATACCCTCCTAACTGGCCTCGCTTGGCCCGTGTCTTACCGCTCCAACCTAGTGTGCGAGTCTGACACATAAAAATCCCTGATACCGACCAAGCTCGGTCACGTTCCTCTCCCGCTGTATAAACTTCAGTGATAAGCACCATTCCTGCTGTAGCCCAGGCAGACTGTTCAAGGTTGTCTTGTGTCTTTCTTGTCACATATCCTGCCAGTGCTGCTCTCATCTTTATGCTCCTCCAAGACAAATGGCTTATGTGCCTCACACCTCCCCTCTTCTCTTCCCCGAGTCTCTGCTCTTGCTCTCCCTCTCCCTGGATTATTCCTCCTTCTCCCCTTTCCTTTCCTTCTTTATTTTAAGATTGAGCGCAGGCATGTCGTTCTCCAGGAAGCGAACCATGACCCCCTGTGTTAAAAAATATATATATTATTTAATGATGCCTGCTGAAGCCCGACAAGGCAGACTTTATTCAGGAAAGCCACGATGGGTGTAGAGACCACCGCAACCAGGTCTTACAGTGGGGGTTGGGGGCAGGGGTAGATTGAGCTCACCTCCGAATACAGCATGGCAAGTGGGAATTTATGGCCAAGGAGCAGTGTCAGGGTTAGTGGTGGAAAATTACTAAGAGGAAGCTTTAGGATAAAGAGGACTCTGGCTAAACTGACCTAATAGGATTCTTCCTGAAGACAGGCCCAGGTGATCAGATATCACCTGGGGGATGGTAGAAGATGAAGAACCCAATCAGATATGAAGGGTGGGGGTGCTCCT
Organism: Theropithecus gelada; assembly: GCF_003255815.1. Lineage (NCBI taxonomy): Eukaryota > Metazoa > Chordata > Mammalia > Primates > Cercopithecidae > Theropithecus > Theropithecus gelada. Next base: position 28,290,399 of record NC_037670.1, on the reverse strand, counting down.
GTTAAACTGACTTTGCGGGATTCTTTGCCAAAACTGGGTTTTGTAAGGAAGTGCACAGGTGAGCCTAGGAAAAAGTTCAGAAACTTGACCCAAGTTTGGCCAAGCAAAAAATTTTTGTCACCCCAAACCCACTCATGCACCCTTGTCCAAAGTTTGTTCAGCACTCTCCAAACTTCCTACATCTGTCTCTAGCACCGTGCTCACTTCAGCAGGTGACCACCTATGTGATGACACTCTGGTTCTAAACTGTGAACCTCCTGATGGCTTGAGCCACATCTTACTCCACTTGATAGTCCTGGTGCTGGTGCAAAATAGTCTCAAAAATGCCAGCTAAAGAAACAAACAGATGTCTTTCTTCCTGTCACTGTCATCCACTGGTTCTGCTTTGATCACATAGAGCTAAAAACCAGTTCCTCTTTGACACAAGAGTCATTCATACATTTGACAACAGATGTCATCTCATTCACATATCCATTCATTTGATCAGCAAATACTGAATAGCCTTTTACATGACAGGTATGACTGTAGATACTCTAGAAAAGAATAGATGAATGAAGTGTAAACCCTGCCACTAAGATGAGTAGAACTTTGGATAGTTTTCCTGGATCTTACCTTCTCCACTGTAAATTCCAACCCCCACTGCCCACCTGATCAGTCTCATTTAAATAAATATTTTTAAAATTTGATAACACAGTCATGTGATAAAAAATAAAATACACTTTTTTCTTTTTTTTTTGAGACGGAGTCTTGCTCTGTCACCCAGGCTGGAGTGCAGTGGCGTGATCTCAGCTCACTGCAAGCTCCACCTCCCAGGTTCACGCCATTCTCCCGCCTCAGCCTCCCGAGTAGCTGGGACTACAGGCGCCAGCCACCATGCCCGGCTAATTTTTTGTATTTTTAGTAGAGACGGGGTTTCACCATGTTAACCAGTATGGTCTCGATCTCCTGACCTCATGATCTGCCCTCCTTAGCCTCCCAAAGTGCTGGGATTACAGGCGTGAGCCACCGCGCCCAGCCTTATAGGCTGCACTGAGAAAGCTATTCCTACCTCTGTCCCTGTCCACTCCATTCTCACTCTGCCTGTTAGGTGTAACCTCATTTTTTAAAACTCACTTTTATTATTTTGGGGTTTCTTTATCTAATAAAAGCAGTTATGATTTTATTTCCCCCACTTTAAATAAATAAAAGGTAACATGCTATATTTAAACAAAACAAACCTTCAATGACTTCCCTTTGCTCTTGAAGTTGAACCTGAGCCTTCTGGTTCATATTCATTCATGCATTTTTCCATTTATTCATTCATTCATTTGTTTGTTTGTTTGTTTGTTTGTTTTGAGTCTTGCTCTGTTGCCCAGGCTGGAGTGCAGTGGCCAGATCTCGGCTCACTGCAAGCTCTGCCTCCCGGGTTCACGCCATTCTCCTGCCTCAGCCTCCTGAGTAGCTGAGACTACAGGCGCCCGCCACCTCGCCCAGCTAGTTTTTTGTATTTTTTAGTAGAGACAGGGTTTCCCCGGGTTAGGCAGGATGGTCTTGATCTCCTGACCTCGTGATCCGCCTGTCTTGGCCTCCCAGAGTGCTGGGATTATAGGCGTGAGCCACCGCGCCCGGCCTATTCATTCGTGTAAACACTGTTTGTAGGTACTAGGAATTCAAATATGAACAAAACAGACAAAACTCCCTGCCCTCTTGGAGCTTACATTCCAGATGGGGAAAAAAGACACAAAACAAGATAGATGGGTACAATCCACAGTATGTTTAGACAGCCTTGAGTGTGGGCAACAGAGCAGTGTGGAGGGGCAGACAAGATGGAAAAGTGGTGAAAGCAAGCTTGGCCAGGGAAGGCATCCTTGAGAAGGGGACATGTGAGTGCATGAGGACCTGAAGCAGGCAGGGGAGTGAACCGTGGGATGCTGGGGAACAGCATTCTGGTCCAGGGAACAGTAGGTGTGGAGGCCCTGAGGCAGGAGAAGCTGGCATGCTGCAAGCCCAGCAAGGAGGCTCAGGGTGGCTGCAGAGGAGGGTCACGGAGAAAGTGGTTGGGAATGAGGACAAGAGAGACCTTTAGCCATTGGAGAGACCCTGGCTTGTATTCTACTGAAGTGGGAGCTATAAGGGGGTTTAGGAGAAGGTTAGCATGGTCTGTCATGACATGATTTCCACATTACAGAAGTACTCTGATGTCTGCGTTCAGAATACAGTGAAGGGGCAAGGGGGAAGCAAGGTGCCTGTGAGGAAGCAGCTGGGGCAGGCGGGGCAGTGGGACCTTCTTCTCCAGCCATGTGTCCATATCTCCTCCAGGGACCCCCTCTGCAGTACCTACTTTCTACCGCTCCTCAGCCAGCTCCTCCCTGTCTCATCCCTGCCTGTTGAACTCTTGTTCATCCTTTAAAGCCCATCATTAGGTCCATTCCTCCAGGAGCTTCCCCCGACTAAGTGTTCTCTCCCTCCTTTAACCTGGTGACTCCCACCTCCCGCTGTCACCATAGTCTGCTTGGCATCATAGTCATGTTGGGACTTGGCAATCTTCCTACTACAACAAAAGCTTCATGAAGACAACATGGCTTGTCCTGCAGCTCCCCAGAGATGTAGATAAAAGCTTGTGCAAGTCAATGACACCGAAATTCAGAGAACTGCACCAGTGGGGGCTCATCTGATGCAAGCCAAGAGCCAGAATTCACCAGGGCATCAAAAGGCCATGGCTGCTGGTGTGACAGACTGAAGGGCAGCCTTCATCTTTGGTTTGAGCAAAGGCCAGGCCATTCATTGTGGTCACAGGAGGTGGTGTAGGGTTGTGATGACGTTTCCCACAGGCCTCAGGGGAAGCGCTGTGCTCGAGGGCCACATGTGTGCTCAGTGGGTGACACATTCCCGGATGTGCTTCCCATGTCCTTGCTGTGGGGGGCCTAGCAGGATGCCAGGCACTGGTCCACACCATCACGTGGAGACCGGGAGGCCCGACCACATGGATGCTGCAGAGACTCAGGGTTCTTCTAATGGGTACACTGCAGAGGTCTCCAGCACCAACTCCATGACAAGAGGAAGAGCAGATTCAGCTGAATGCATGTCCACCTTAAGGACCTGTCTTTAGGGCATGTTTCATAAAGTATCCAGCATATAGGAAAATGTGTATAGAATTTACAAATAAAATGCTTTACTGGCAGATGGACTAAAAAATCTTTTACCAATGAGGTTCATGATCCCAAACATTTGGAGACCATGTGTCTAAGCAATAGTGTGATTAAATTCCCAATTTTCTTTAGGCTTTTTCATGATAAGCAAGTGTAAGAAAGATAACAGAAGAACATTCTTCTTGATATCGTTAAAGGAATTTCTATTTTTGTTCACTTTTAGGGAAATCAGGATGGGCTCAAGAGTGTATTTCTCTTAGTATTGCTTTCTTACTGGTAAAATTTACTTGGCCAAGGGAAGGGCAAACATTTCAAAGAAAATATAAAGCAAAACACATAACCTTTTTTTTTGATGGGCTTTGAAGGTGTTAACCAGAATGTCCTGGAGAAAATAAGGGAGGTGCTGGTTCTCCAACTACAGAGAACGACAATTAAGAATTCTAAATCTGAAATAATAAAATCATTTAAAAAAACACTTTGACATTTTTTCTCAGTTAAATTGTTATAAATAAAGGGCCTGTAGGTACAATTGCAGCAATTGTCACCAACTTCTATGACTAAATTCATTAAAATATATAGAAATAAATTTGGTTAAAGGGTACATTTATTGAATTTACTTATCTAGTTTTATTGCTTTCTTAAGATTAATTTCAGTGTAGAGATAATTAGGTCAAAATTCCCACTAACTTCTTCTTCTTTTTTTTTTTTATTATACTTCAAGTTTTAGGGTACATTGTTGAACTTAATATACAGCATTTTGACAATTGAGAAGAATATAATTTAGTGTCAGAATGATATGACTCTGTTCAATGTCACCTTCAGTATTTGTGAATAAATACCCTATAATCTATCTAAAAAAAAAATAAAAATAAAAAAATAAAAAAACACTTTGAAGTTTAATGACTATTAATCTTCTGTAAGAAAACACAGTAACTGATATTAAACTTCACCCAGGCACGGTTCTGATACTTTGAAAAAAATAAGAAACCCTGAAGTATCTTTTGATACTTTGCATGCATTAGTACAAGAGAGTTTACAAATATGTATTTCTGGGATAACACAGAACTTTTATTCCTTAGATAAAAAGTCTGAGTGGCTGATTTATGCCGGTAACCAAAATGATGGCTGCGATTATGTCTTCTCGATATTCATGTTGTTAAAAATGGAAATGCTAAAGACTTTTTTTTTTAGTAGAATGGTGATCATGATCTGTTAACACAGTAGAAATAAAATTCCAACTATAAAGAAAAAAATAAGAAAGAGAAGAAAAAAAGAAAATAATTGGGGAAAAACAGGGAGGAAGAGTGTGTACAAATGTACATCTTAAGACTGAGGTCACAGTTCATACTAGATTTCATCTTGTTTGTTAAATTCCATGTGCGCTCAGAATTCCATTAACTCTTATTCCATATTGCCTCAATCTTTCCTTAATATATAAAGGTTAACCGCCCCACTGTAACTTCTTGGAAACGCACTGCTTGCAATGTTTAAGATGAAAAAATAGCCATAGGCAAATCAAAACTCGACTTAATGACTTGAAGACCAGCAGATGAGGATTAGGGGAGGTAACATTTATTTGGAGATTACTGGGGCCAAAGCCACCCTAATTAATTACTCTTTATTTGCTCTCTCTTTCCAGACCCACCTTGCTTTAATTACTGACTTTAATTTCTGCTTTGATGCCATTCTCAGCCAGGGGCACAGTACTGCAGGAGCAAAAACCTGGGGAAGAACAGTCGCCCAGGAGTGAGCTGGTTGTGGTCCCCTCAGGCCCAGGGATCACCGGTGTTTGGTTAGCCCTCATCCCCGCACTAAGCAGCTTTCACAACCCCGCGGCTGGTTCATTCTCAACAAGTCAGCCCTTCACACTCCAATTAGGAATTCTACTTTCTAGGGTTAACGCTGCCTGGAAAACCTTTTCCTTCCGCGGCAGCATTCCATACTGTCCTTGGAAGAAGTGACACTGCGGCTTCCTGGGAAAGCAGAGGCCGGGTCTTGTTTCAGGAGATTCTCCCAGGGAGGCTGGCGCAGTGTGAGGGTCCAGGCACACCCCACGCCGGCACCTGGTGAATGGCGGGCTGAGTGTCAGTGGAGGAGTAAAGGTGAGAGGGTCACGGAGGAAAGGGGAAAAAATGGGCAAGATCGAAATCTGCAACTCTTCAATAAAGACAGAAAACCCAGTTCTCAATGGCTTCGCTAAGTATCGTTTGTATCCACACCCAGTTTCAAAACTCAGGAGGCAGGTCAGAAATGGTTTTCTGCTGTTGGGTTTTTTTTTTTTTTTTTTTCACCAAGTGCTGGGAGAAAAGTGAGTTATGTGCTCTTACCTGCTATTTCCATTACCATCCACACACCCTGTTTCCACATCTGTAGTTGAGAAGTCCCAACAGGGCACTGCAAATGCTTTCTTTCTACACTTGGACTACATTCTTTGCTGATGACTTAAAAGCCTGATAACAAGTCACATGAGGAAGCATGTCCTGTCATCTTCATGAGGGTCACCAACGATTCAAAAGATACTTAAGGAACAATAAACTACACACAAAGAACAAGCAAGACCCCATCACAACTTGGATATTATCTCTGTCCACCCAAAGAGAGAACAACTGTGCCAACCTGGTTCATCAGGAAAATCCAGGTATTCCCGTCAAGTGACTAAAATGTGGGCACACGTCTTTGTACCGAGTATCTGATACCTGAGAGCTGTCCCCTTTCCATCAGGCCTAGAATGGTCCAGTTAGTTTTCTCCTGGTGAACTGCAGCCCATCAACATTGAAGGAAAATTAGTGGTCAATATTTAAAAATTGTGAGGTGTCACACAGAAATAGAACCTCTGACTTCTTTTTTTTTTGGTGGTGGTGGGGGGAGATGTGGCGACCCTGGGCCCAGAGCTCCATTTCACTGTGGCCAAGCAGATGCCCCTTGCTGGGGAACTCGTGCTCTCCAAATACCCCAGGTCCCATCGCTGTCTGTGGTCTACTCGCCCCTCCACCAATGATGGCTGCTGGCTGACCAGCCCCCAGGGCGTTTCAATTTGTAGCTTAATTTGGTAATTCATCAAAAACAGATTAGTCACCTGCTAGGGCCAGCCATGGTGCGAGGTGCCAGGCATACAGGCAGAGAAGCTGACCCACCTCTGGGGCTCAAGCTGTTCTATGCCTAACAATTTATACCGAATTATACATGTAGAGGGCATGGCCCTCACTCCCATATGGCAGTTCTCTCTGTGTGTGTGTCTGTGTGTGTGTGTGTGTGTGTGTGTGTGTGTGTATGTACTGATTTTTTTACCTGGCCCATTTATGGGCACATCATAGTCCTATGGGTGGTTCCCTGGGCATCTGTGAAATGTTCTCCCCCACTCCTGAAATTATGCCGTAAATGCCAGGGAATGGTGGTGACATGGTTATAGCGATGATCTTGATTCTGCTCAAACATAAACCACAGTTGGTTTCTTTAGCAATTATTAAGAAATGATTGGACCATACCAGAGAGGCAGACAGTATGCCTGAGAATCTAAACTGTAATTCACTTACAGATTTCTACAGAATTCGCTTATGATTCATGGAGGCAAAAAAAGTTTTGTCAGGACTGGCATTAGAAGACACAGAAAAACGATTTGAAAGGAGCCTGAGGTCCAGGTGTTTCCAGAGTGTGGTCTTTAAGACAGTTTTTTAAAAGACCATTCTGAGAAGAGAGCATTTTTAACTGCTCTTGTACAAATCTAGGGTACATTTTATTTCTTACATTGAAAATGATGGGAAGATTGTGCCTGCTTCATTCATTTAAGAAACCCTCCCTGTTGGTCCAAGCCACCCTGGGCTCTTCCATCGTGACGGAGGACACAGTGGCTCTCCTGTCCTCTGCAGAGGTGAAATTATGTAGCACATACTGTGATCAACCACAGCTACCTGCCAACTCCCCAACCAATTCCCCACCCACTCCCCGCCATGGTTACTGGCCGCTTCCAGACTCTAAGACAGAGGTTCTTGTGCAGGGGAGGTTATTAGCGGGAGGGGAGGGGAGGGGTAAAGGAAACTGGGCAGAGGGAGAGTGAAGTTATCAAGTGGTCCTAGCGGAAGCCTAGCCAACCCTTTGGGGAGCTTTGAGGATGAGACAACCCTTGTTGGAGCAGGAGGACTGGGCCTTGATACCCCCACGTTGGTCAGTTCTGGGAAGGGGCTACCCTGAGAAGGGTTTGGAACTTGGGCAAGGTGGCTTTGCTCGGCCCCAATGGGGCTGACTGTCAAGGGAGGCTGGGAGACAAATTCTGTTTCTCTGAAGTGACCTGGGGTGTGTCCCTGTGACCTGTGCACCAACCAATTAGCCAACCAACCTGCAAGGCCCAAGCTCAAGGAATTAGAAGGCTCCAGACTTGCACCCTACGTTAATCATCTGAAATCTCAGAAATGTGACGGCCTTTAAACTGAACACCACAAAAGTGCTGCTTATTCCATTCCAAATCATTAGCTCATCATCCATGTAAGGAGCTTCAAGAGGAATATCAGTAAGATTAGTGGTAAACTCAAACAGTTTAAACTTTCAGTGTAAACCGCATCAACTCAAATCCTGAATACTGACTCAACAATTTCACTCCTAGGAATTTATTCTAAAGAAATCCTCATGGCTGTGGGCAAACATTTAGATGCAAATATGTTCCTGCAAGGCAAGTAAAATATGCAAATAACATAGTTTTATGTAAATAAAATACATCAAGATCCGTGAGCAGATAATATACATGCTAAATTCATTCAGTAGACTATAGGGCCACTCACAGTAAGGAGGTGAAAACTCATAACATAAAAAGATGTTCAAGATTTGTTGTTAAGAGAAAAAAACAGTGTACAAAGCAATGTTTATTGTTCTCATTTTGGTGAAAAGAAAGAATATGCGTGACAGTATTAGAAGACGCCTGTGCTTTTCTTTTTGATTATTTGGATTTGGATTATTTAGATTCTAGTATGGATTTCCACAATGAACACTTATTACTTTTATGATAACAAAAAGGCTTCTTTCCCCTGTCCTCACTAGATGTTATATATCAATGGTTAAGGTAATCATGGTTAACAGACACAATATGTAAGGGTAAAGGGTAGTTGGAGAGAAAACTGACTTTCCTTGTTTTCGTATAGTGGTTTGGTATCATGGCCTTTAATTTGTTTGCACGGTATTTGTTATGCACAATCTCTAAACCTACTGTTTTTAACCCATTAACATTTTGGAGTGCTAGCTATTGAAAGAATCCTATTTCATACCTAGAAACGGGGATTTCACCAGAAAATACTGATTTTGTCTTTCTTTGATTACCTCTCCTGCCCGCCATCTTTATCTGGTGAAATTCCCATTTAATCAGTAGTGTTGGCTGAGCCATTCTCACTGGAGTCAGGGCTGAGTACCAGGGGACACTCACCTGAATTGTTTCTTGTCACTGCCATGTCCCTACATCTATTCCTTGCTCATCTGCATTATTTTCCCCATTCTTCTTGCAGTCCCAGAATCACATCCAAGCCCCTTTTCTTTCTCTGTGGATGGCCCCTTCCTCTGAATCTTCTTTCTAACAAGACTGGAACGTTACATAATAAACTTTTCCCCATTATGGCATTAATGATGACAGTTGTTTAATATATAAGCTCTTCCCAGAGAATTAGTATTTAATCAGCAAATTCTGGAGATCGGTCTGCATCTCAAAGGAATGTATTGCTAAGGGGAAAATTCCAGGCAGTAAGTCAGTTACAGGGGAAAATTCCCTGCACAGGTGGGCTCTCCCGGGGCTGGGTGCTGCCTACATATTGTTCAAGCACCTACACTGGGCAGATTCTTGTGTGGACTGATTAGGATTAAGGGCAGACTTCCAAGAAATCACTCATGTCTCCATTCATTCAACCACTAGTTGTTAAAGATCTGCCACGTGCCTTCTCGAACTTCTTGGCTGGGTAAAATTACCCCTAGTTCTTAGTATTTACCACACTTCAGTTGATTTCCTTCACTGTACTAAGGGTAGACCAAGCCAGAGACCCTGGAACCCTTAAAACCCTTCATAAATATTTGCTGAACAAATGCATGCAGCTAAGCAACTGACTCTTCATCAGAGAAACAAAGAGGAGGAAGGTATGGTTATTCCTTCAAAAAGCTCAGAGTGGGCCGGGCGTGGTGGCTCACGCCTGTAATCCCAGCACTTTGGGAGGTCGACATTGGCAGATCATGAGGTCAGGAGAAGACCACCCTGGCTAACATAGTGAAACCCCATCTCTACTAAAAACACAAAAAACTAGCCAGGCGTGGTGGCGGGTGCCTGTAATCCCAGCTACTCCGGAGGCTGAGGCAGGAAAATGGCGTGAACCCAGGAAGCGGAGTTTGCAGTGAGCTGAGATCACACCACTGCACTCCAGCCTGGGTGACAGAGCGAGACACCATCTCAAAAAAATAAAATAAATAAATAAAAATTTTTAAAAAAATGCTATTCATGCAACACATTTAAAAAATTTTGGTAAAGACATCAAAATAAATATATTAGACAAAATCTTATGTTTCTGCCTACACCCAAATTTGGGGTTGGAAAGTGCCTATAAACAGAGGTGAGCTGGGGAGGATGCCATGTGTGGTGTGGTGGGATGTCATAGGTAGCTATGATAAAGACAATTCTGGAAGAACAAATTCTCTGAAGATGGCTGCAACACTGTCTCCTACTCCACATGCTCTTCTACAGCCTTGCCATTCCTGTTGGGAGGAGGAATGTATATCCTCTGCCCTTGAATGTGGAGGACCTTTGTGAGTGCCTCAACTGACACTGTATGGTGGAAAAGACACCAAGGTTAGGTCATAAAAAGCCATGCCCTTCTGTCTTGTACTCTCAGGGCACTTCTCTTGGAACCCGTTGCCCACCATGCTGTCAGGAAGCCCAAGCAGCCCATGAAGAGGCCCATACAGAGAGGAACTGAGGCTGCTGGCCCAAAGCTCTGGCTGAGCTCCTCACTGGAAGCTGGTATTTTTGCCAGCTATGTAAGTGTGACATCTTGGGCGTGGACCCTCCAGTTGCCAGCCAAGCAAACCCAGAGGATGATGCATGGAGGAGAGAAGAACCATCTCTGTGCAAATTGCAGATTCACAAGCAAAACAGATGACTGTTGTTACTTAAAGCCATTACGTTTTGGGTGGCTTGTTGTGCAGCAACAGTAACAGGAACAACATTTCTGAGACAGGCAGAAGTGGCAAGGATTGTAACTCATTAGACTCAAAAGGCGAGGTCACCTGAGTGAGCAGGGTCCTTAGTGGAACAGTGGGTGTAAGAGGAAGGAGAGATGGGTGGTTATGGGGTTTCTTGCCGTCTACATATGTAGGGTTTGCCTTTTACCTGCACATCTGTGAGAGGTGTACAACAGAGTTGTGGAAGTGTGGGCTCTGGAGCCAGGCCATCTGGGTTTGAACCTGGTGTTCCATTTCTTAACTGTGTGACCTTGGGCAAGGTTCTCAAGTCCCACGTGCTTCAGGTTCTTCATCTGTAAAGAGGATAATCGCAGGACCTACCTCATGTGGTAGTGGTGGCACAAATTGCCCTAATGCCTACATTGAGGCTTGGTGCATAGGAAGTTTCTATGAAAGCGTTCACTGTTATGATCCACATAGGTGTGGGGCTCAGACTGTGAGCTGGGCTGAATGACAGCCCCTCCCTAGTCCCTGGAGCCTGCAAATATGTTGCCATACATGGCAGAAGGGACTTTGCAGGTGTGACTAAGCTAAGGATCTCGAGACCAGGAGATGATGGATTACCAGGTGGGCCCAGTGTAATCAAAGTGTCTTTATAAGCAGGATACAGCAGGGTTAGAGTCAGAGATGGAGACAGGATGATAGAAGCAGAGATTCGAGTGATATGGGGCCATGAGCCAAAGAATGTGGGAGCCTTCTTAACCCGGGAAAAGGCAAGGAAATGGATTTTGCCCTAGAAGGAATGGAGCCAGGCTGACACCTGATTTTAGCCCATTGAGACTGATTTTGGAGATCGATCTCTAGAACTGTACAGTCATAAATCTGTGCTATTTTCAGTCACTAAAATTGTTTGGTAATCTGTTACAGCAGCAACAGGAAACAAAGACAAATTTAAGACTGGAGAAAGGTAGCTTTATAGAACACCTAGCAGCTAGAATGTTCAAAAGAAGTTGGGCTTTGGAATCATATAAACTGCTGTCTCTTTATTTCTTTTTCTCCTGACTTAGGCTTCGAGGGATGACATTTTCTCTTTAATCCTAGCATGTGAAGTGGCCAAAGCTCAGGTTTGGGTGTCAGATGGGCCTGGGCAGGAATCCTGGCCACAGTCCTTACTTGCTGGGGGTCCTCAGTCAATTGGTGGTGCTGGCCAGGATGACCACAATGGCACTGACAGCCATAGTCAATTGCTTTGCTAGCCATTCAGAGTGGTCAGTGCCCATGAGGTACCAGTTACTACGTACTATGAATATTACCTCTAGACTGAATCCTATGAACTTCAGTTTCCTCATTTGCAATTTGGGAACCATCTAAGTCAAAGGTTGTTGTAGAATGTGCATAGGTAGGTGCTTTTCAGACTATGGCTCCCACAGCAGCAGTATCTGCCTTCTTGGGAACTTGCCAGAATTCTTGCCCTACCTATTTTGGTAGGCAGAATTCTCAAATGGCCCCCAAGATCTTGGCCCCTGCTGGACAAGCTTTGCATGATCCCCAGACTCTGATTATGATGGATTCTGTCTCCATGGTTAGGTTACATTACCCTGGGAGATTATGCGGGGTGAACACTTAAAAGGGACTGGACTCTTTCTGAAGTCAGAGAAAGGATGTGAGAGACATTCTCTGCTGCTGATTCTGAAGATGGAGGGGGCCATGTGGCAAGGACTAAGAGTGGCCTCAAGGAGCTAGAGTGGCCATGGGGATCTGAACGTGCTTAGAAGCAGATTTTCCCCCAAAAGTCTCCAAACAGGAACGCAGCCCAGGAGAGAACAGGTTCCAGCCTTGTTAACCTTGAGCAGAGAACCCTGTTGTACACACGCTGATTTCTGACCTACAGACCTGTCAGCTAAGAAATGGGCCTTGTAAGCCACTTGATTTGTAGTAATTTGTTACACAGCAATAGAAAACTAATATATATTTACTGAATCAGAAACTCAGCTGGTTTTTGTTTGTTTGTTTGAGACAGGGTCTCACTGTGTCACCCAGGCTGGTCTCAACGAGCCCTTGCTGAATCTCTTCCTTGTCAGAGGAGCCCGCTGGTCCCCAAGATAGAAAGTAAAGGAGGCCCAGCCCTGCTATCAGGAAGCACCTGCCTCAGGTTGGAGTAAAAGTCACACACGGGATGAGGCTGTAAGTCTCAGCAGACAGCAGTGCGAGGGATGCAGGTGGAGGAGGGGTGGTGAGGGCAACTTGTGGGCAGGAGAGCCTTTTAAAGGCTGTATGATGTGAACTCCAAGATCTATCCTTGAATGCCAGGGAATGGTTGAATAGATAGCAAATAATAGCCCTCTGATTTGTGACTTCACATCTACAAAGCCTGCTGTGTCATTTACTCCTCACCATCAGTGGAGCCTGCCATTACGGTGCGGGCTGGACCAGCCTTCTTATGGGATGTGTTCCCCAGAGAAAGTAAACCAAAAGGCAAAAACAAAGCAAAGCTACGAAAGCAGGCTCAGTGCCCCTCATTTCAGTGTCACCTCAAGTTTGCTTCTTGCTCTCTGAGGGAGATCACAGCATATTGCACAACGGGCAGTGTTGACTATTTGCTGGCATTTGTCACCCACCCTTCCAAAACTCGGGCAGAGGACAATCTGAACACCAGTGTGACAGTTTCTAACAAAAGGCTTTGCCAGTACAGTGCCCGAGTGTGGGTGCCCACTGAAAACTAATTTCAGCCCTGACTAAGAAAGGCATCTCAGAAATGAGGAAGTGTATTTCAGGCTCCTGTGGTTTCTGATGAAAAATGCTGCAATGTAGGGCATGGGTGAAAGGGAAACACTGAGAAAATAGATGTGACCCCCAGTATGCTTCCTTGAAGAAGTAGGGGGCTGACCAGGCACAAAGATCCTTTGTGTTCCCTGAGCCGGTGACATCTCCCGGGGTTTCTCAGCAGTTACACTAACGACATTGTGGAGGAAACAGCTTCTCCTTGCATGGCCCTGTCCCTTGCACTCTAGACTGTTTAGCCTCCCTGCTGGTCAGTCCCCTCTCCTCACAAATGCCAGCAGCTTTCCCCCAGTCCTTGCTGCAACCCCAAAGTCTCCCAAGGATTTTCAAATGCCCTGGGGAGGATAGTGGTACCACCCATGGAGAATAATAACCCTAGGCCCTAAAATTAAACAGGTTGCTCTAACATCCTAAGAATAGCCCCAGCACACCAAATACAATCATTTAACTTCTTGTTCAACAGAAAAGAATGACTTCTTTTCATACAGAGCTCCTTTGAAATGTGTCATTTCAAACAGGTCCTAAGAAGATCCTGACATTTGCCTGTATCTTAACTGGATTTCTGTGGGTTGAAAAACACCCATAGAAATGTTGAAGGATGTCAGTCATTCTTTAATAAGACGAGATTCCTCAGAGATACAACATGCTCTTTGAACACCTGAAGGATGCTAAAAGAAAGTGATTTACTGAAATAAAATAGATAACAAACATTTCAGTGACTTAGAAAATGGCAAGAAATCACATCAGGCAAGTTTACATTTTTGCATTAAAAAATCCCCACCTAACAACACTCTCTTACCTACAACATTTCTTCCCAGCAGGCCAAGAACTACCGAACTCTGGTTCTAGAAGAAAGTAACATTAAAATGCTGACTTTATAGTATAAAACTATATAGTCTAGCATTTGTTGGCAGTTTATTAGTTTTTTTTTTTGTTTTTTTGTTTTTTTTTTTTAGAAATGTAAAAACTATTTTCTTTGCTTCAAACTAATAGGCTCTAACTTAAAATAATTTACTGGTATAATTAAATTGTCTGAAAAACCCCAACAATGTTGTAAACACATTGTTAACAGGTGCACAACTCGCCTCTATTTTAGAAGCTGACGCAAAGAGGACAGCACAAACATGAACAAGAAAATTACTGTCACTTAAAAGCAACACTGTCTTAGCAGTTTGAAGACAGACACTGCATGCTCACATACTAACAATAATTATCAGTCTCCAACTCAGAGAGTAGAGGTCAGAAGACACAAACAACATCCACCGTACCAGGAACTGAAGAATAGGAGGAAGCAGGTTTAGAATAGCAATGGGTTTTTCCCTGAGATGTACATTTTACAAGAAACATTCAATTCCATTTTAGATATGGAAAAAGAGCATGTTTTTCCCATTAAAAGGGGGAAACAGGAAAAGTATAAGTAGCTTGACCCATTATTATGTCCTACCTGGAAAAAAAGTTTTTTTAAGTGGAGACAATGATTAGTCATGAGTGCATGACTTATTAAAAATGACTTTCTGGGTAACAGAGACATACCTACATGAATAAATCTCTCCCCAAACCCTAGTTTGGGGTCCACACTTTTGCAAGGTCTACAGTGAGCAAAACAGTGAATTCTGTGGCTGGCGTTTTCTTCGGAACACAAACGGCCGCAAGCAAACTCCTACACAGCTGCGGCCACTACCCCTGCCAAAATCGAGTAGCTGAGGACTCAGTTAAGGGTTCGGGCTCCCATCACCCAGGTGCCACAGAAGCCTGAGCCCAGGAGCAGGGACTGTCCCACACACCAAGAGAACAGGGCATATCCAGGAGTCCAGGCCCGTCACGGCAGCCAGGTTTTTACTTAGGTCTACCCCTCTTTCCACATCACGGCTTCCCCTCACCCTTCTTCCCCTCCCTCACCTGCTTGCTGCCATGTATGGGAATGCACCCCAGGAGACATACAATTTGGAAAAAAATCATGCTAAGAGAAAAAGGCTGTCACGAAGAGGCCAGGCAAATGACCTCAATTCAGTACTTTGTCCAATGGATTCAATTCTATTCCCCCAAAATTCACATGTTGAAGTCCTAACACCCCGTGCAATGGTGCTGTGGTTTGAATGTGTCCCCCAAAAGTTTATGTGTTAGACACTTAACTGCCATTTTAACAGTGTGGAGAGGTAAGACCTTGACACGGTGAGGAGGCCATGAGGGCAGAGCCCTGACAAAGGGATTCATGCCATTGTCTCAGGAGTGGGTTAGTTATTGTGGGAGTGGGCTCCTGATAAAAAGGATGACTTTGGCTCCATGTCCTCTCCCTGTCTCCTGTGCTCGCTTCAGCTTCTGCCTTCTGCCACAGGCTGACCCTCGCCAGATGCCAGCACCATGCTCTTGGACTTTTCAGCTTCCAGAACCGCAAGCCAAATAAATCTATTTTCTTTCTAAGTTACCCAGTCTGTGGTGTTCTGTTATAGCAACAGAAATGGACTAAGACATGGTATTTGGAGGTGAGGCCTTCAGGAGGTAATTAGGGTTAAGTGAAGTCAGGCGAGTAGAGTCCTTTTTGCAAGAAGGCGTCAGTCTACAAGCCAGGAGGAGAGCCCTCACCAGGAACCAACCATGCCGGCAACCTAATCTCAGACTTCCCAACATCCAAAACTGTGAGAAATAAATTTTTTTTGTTTAAGGCACCTAGAATGGGACATTTTGTTATAGCAGCCCGCGCAGATGAAGACACCTACCACCACTCAGCTTTGGAACCAGGATTCTGAACCAAAGTCTATAGATCCTATGTTCTTAACAACTGCATTTTACTACTCTTTGAGAAGAACTGAATTAAGAAAATCAATGTAATTTCAACTGATTTTCATTACAGTGGACTTTTTGCTTTCAAAGTTACATATGAAATTTGTTTTGCATGGTTAGATATGTGCTGGATGATTAAGAATTTTATAATTAACATATCAATAATCAAATCAGTTCTCCTAATAAAATGACACGTCCAATTTCTGCAAAAGCTCTTCAATGTCCTCTCAAACTGGAAGCTGGGAAAGTAGTTTTCAAAAGAGTAAAAATAATAATTAAAAAAAAAGTTAAGGCAGTACCGCTGAGAATTTAAATTTTCTGCAATGTCGAAATTTTTGAAATATAAAACTTTTAAAGACAGCTTTACTGAGGTACATCTTACATCCCATTTTAGTACTTGTAAGATCTTTGTCTTTATATTGTGATAAAATTGATACCTTGCTTAACAGCATAAGAAATATTATTTTAATAGAAAACATTATTCACGATAATTAAAAAGCTGCTATTAACTTCTACATCTATCAGTAAATGTACTAAAGTTTAGTGCAAAATATGCTGGCAATAGAATGTTAAATTCTGTCTTAGTGCCATCTAAATAAAACTGTATTTCTTCTAAGTTCTATTGTAAACGAAGCAACGGACTATGCCAGAATATATATCAATTAGAGAAAAATGCCTGCTTTTCCTCCTTGCACTTATTTTGTGCGCTTGTTTCTTGTTTTGTGTAGGTTTGATGATTTTGCCAAATTGCATAGTCAGCAAATGGCTCATTGCGGTCCAACACCCAGGAAAAGGGACTATGAGACTGTTTGCCGGGTGCAGTGCCTAATCATCTCACACCTGAAGCTCTTCATCAGTCTTCTGTTGCTCAGACTCTTCACTGTCTCCATCCCATGTGATGAAAGAGTGGCATGTCTCTGGCCAGGGACTAAGGTGCCATGAGCATGTGTGCTTTGTTTGGGTGTTGGTGTGCTCTGACTCATGCTCTTAGTGGCCCTTGAAGGCACCAGGTGAAAGAAGAGGGTCAGACAACCACTAGCCACAGCTGCGGCAGCCTCGGTTCAAAAATGTAAAATCTGCCATGCAGGCAGTTTCAAAGACTTAACCTATGCCTTTGTATAATTATTATTTTTACTTCTTTTATAGCAACGTTCATTTTCTAACTTGAAGGTGGTTCAGGTGATGTTCTAATCTGCTTTTGAGTTTGAAAATGCATCTACCAGATGATTCATGGTGGCTGCCGAGGTGGTGAATACTGAGGATCCCAAAATGAAAAATGACGGAGGGAAACTGAGAAAATTAGTACTCTCTCACAGCCAGAGTGGTGCTGGCGACCCTCCAGTCCAGGCTAAAACACGACAGCAACATATCTGCCTTGTTTTTAATATATGTCAAGCAAAACAAGGTTTAACTCTATTTGTGTCATCTACAGCAGCTTTCTACAAGATAGACGACAATGATGGGGACCAGGAGGTCAGCAGCCTCAATGGCTGATATTCTGAAATATTTCTGAGTGGAGCTAAGTGGGAAGTGGTTTGCCAACATTATCGGTTTATTCATTTGTCCATCCATCCATCCATCCATCCATCCATCCATCCACCTACCCACCAAACACCTACAGGCACTGACCATGCCAGCTGCTGGAACCCAGAGATGACCATGCCACCCAGACTAACTCCAGGAGGTACTGAACACAGACCCAGGTAAAATTCTGAGGCCCACCCTACTCCTTCTCCGAGATGTGCCTGCTGGTGGTGGCAGTGACAGGGTGACACATCAATGGTGAGGTGGAGTATGTAAGAATGGAAGCACTTCCAAGACTCCTGAGTGGCAGAGGCCCATTCTGTTCTCTGCAGGACACCCTCATTGTATTTCTAAAGAAGTATTCTCACAGAGCAAAACCACCTGATACCCTAAAATATCATTTAGAGAATTACGTTATTATTGTCCCAATTCTTACTTCCACAATAAAACAGATCTGTCATCTCCCAACGAAGATGAAGACAGAACTATTCTCAAGAAGAAATGGAAAAACCATGAAATAATCTCCATTTGAGAAACCATTTTGCAGATTCAAAGTGGTTTCTGTGAACTTTGTTTTGGCTGAAATGAACTCCTCCCAAAAATTCATATGTTGAGTCCTAACCGTGCTGGTTCCTCACAATGTGGCCGTGTTTGGAGGAAGGGCCTTTAAATGGTGACTAAGTTAAATTGAGGCCATTAAGGAGAAGCCCAATCCAATCTGCCTGGTGTCATTATAGGAAGAGGAGATTTGGATACCAGACAGAGAAAAGACCACGTGAGGACAGAGAGAGAGCATGTCATCTACAAGCCAAGGAGCAAGGCCTCTGAGGGAAACAGCCCTGCCATCACCTTGATCTTGGACTTCCAGCCTCCAGGATTTTACGAGACAACACATTTCTGTTGTTTAAGCCACCCAGTCTGTAGTATTCATCATGGCAGCCCAAGCAGACTAATACCACTTCCAACTTAAGAGCATGTAACAATACAAAATATGCCCATCTTGAACTACCACCTTCACCCTTACAGGTCTCTACAGTTGGCTTTAATGTTCTCGAGGAAAAGCCTCTGAAAGAAAATGATGAGACAGGAATGTATGAATGTAGCTTCAGTCCCCCATACTAAGGCATGCCCCGCTACTTTTAGATCCATCCAGTGGAGTGGGCAGAGCTTTATCATATAGCTGATAGAATCTGTATCCTGCCATCAACTAATACCAAGCCGTAAGTAACTCATTCACATATGCACCACCACATAACTCAATGATGTTGATAAAGTCAGACAAGCAATTCTATGAGAATGATTAAACTCACCTTTTCAAATGCCACATTTTGGCAATCATCTGGAATGGGGCTCTTGTTTTCAAAACTGGGAAGGCCCAAGGAAAACAGCAGAAAGGCTTTTAAAGGCACCCATGACACTAAGAGAAAACATTAGAATGGGTGCATACCAATAGTAATTATTTTTAATCTTATGTCCTGAACACTCTTCCTTTTTGGATGCTGTGTATGAAGGTCTGTGGCTGGCTTCTAAACTGGAAAAGTCACAGATATTTACCCTTGCAGAAAATATCTATAATCATTTCTTCCTTGGAAAAAATAATGACAAACCCTGAATCATATTTCCTAAGATTTTAAAATAATGATGTTGATTTGCTGGTTTATTTGAAAATTCCATGGTAATAAAGTAACCAATTAAAGATTTAACCTACTTTTACTGGGGCAATTGAGGGAAACAGGAGAAGGCAGAAGGCAGCTCTCTCACTGGTTCAACAATTCTTCAGCTAGTCAAAAACCCATGTTTTGGTGATTGGTGATTCTGAAATACAGCTGCTAAAGTTTCCACGCTGGGACACTTCCCCTAGTGTACATTCTTTCTTGATTCTTTTTTTTTTTTTTTTTTTTTCGCTGAGATGGAGTCTCGCTCTGTCGCCCAGGCTGGAGTGCAGTGGCGCCATCTCGGCTCACTGCAAGCTCTGCCTCCCAGGTTCATGCCATTCTCCTGTCTCAGCCTCCCATGCAGCTGGGACTACAGGTGCCTGCCACTACGCCCAGCTAATTTTTTGTATTTTTAGTAGAGATGGGGTTTCACCATGTTAGTCAGGATGGTCTCAATCTCCTGACCTCGTGATCTGCCCATCTCGGCCTCCCAAAGTGCTAGGATTACAGGTGTGAGCCACCGTGCTCGGCCAAGTCAATCTTAAAGAATTCTGAAGCCTCCTAAACCTTTGTTCATTGGACTTCCAGCATTTTTTCCTTGCCACTAATGTCAAAATCCCTTCTTATCCTGCTAAACTTTCTGAACTCTCCCTGCATGTTGGAGGATGAAGACAAGTGGGCTGTGTAAAAGAAAAATCTTAGAATGAAGACTTAGGAATAGGGGTCATGGGTCCCAGGGGAAGACTTAGATGACCAACAGTTCTAACCATCTTCCTTGCTAAGAAAGTGTCCAGTCAATGGAGAAAGGAAGGCATTACTAGCTCTTGATGAGGCTTTGGCAGAGTTTGGGACAGATGGCTGTGCGCTCAGAGGATCAAGTGAAGTTTAAGACACAAGGTGGGAAGGCCGGTAGGACACATGCGATGTCCCTATCAGGGTTCCTCTCCATCCTAGGGTGTTCCTCAGTCCTGCTGGGGGCTGGTGTTTATATGATGTAGAGAGGTTTGAGGTCTTGGACATAGAAGGGCTGGCTCTGCATTACTAGCATTCGAGGCATGATACCCTTTAGGGTTGGGCTTCTTGCTGAACTCTACAGATGTCATTCAGTATATAGTGTCCAAGAACAGTGGCATCACCTGTGAGCTTGCTAGAAGTGCAGAATCTTGAGCTCCACCTGAGATCTACTCAAGGAGAATTTTCATTTTAACAAGATCCAGAGTGACTCCTGTGCATAGTAAGGTTTGGGAGGCACTGGTCTAAGGTAGAGGGGGAGGAAGAACATGCCAATTTTTGCCATCTGATTGCTAAGTGATACTATGCGATGTTAACTTGGGTTAACTTCTAGACCAACAATTCTCCATAGGAAGCTTGCCAGGTTGCCACAAATGGCAAACAGGGCAGAGAAACAGGGCAAACCTGGTTTACGAGATTTTTTTCCAGAGAAAATATTTACCAGGTTGCCAAGGGCATCAGAATCAACAGGAATGACATCGATGTTCAATAGTCATGCAGCCACTCACATGCAGACTCCATTCCTAACCAAATTATTCCATTACATGTGCCTATTAAAAAAAAATCATGCACACATAGACACATACCAAGCTGTCATTATTGAATGCCTATGCATGGACGTATCAATCATAAAAGACAGCGAGGAGGCTGACTTGATTACATTTTAACTGACTTACAAGACCAATAAAGCAATAAACTTATTTCCCTCCATGGGCAGTTCTAGTGGTTGAGTATATTTTTAGCATTTCCTGCTGGAGATATAGCTTTATGAACATCACATGACCCAAACTTTTAATCCACCCCATTTGCACAAGTTTTTCTTTTTCTCTTCAATAGGATGATGGAAGACTGGAACATAACTGCCTAATTCTGAATTTCAGACTACCTTTCTAAACACAGCACAACACAGGGAAAAGCAACTACCTTCTAGATATAAATGGCAGAGCTCTAGAAGCGGCTAGACCAGGGGTATGAGAAAAAGTATTACAAACAAAAGAAACAGACAGATGCCACATTTTTGTAGCAGCAACTCTGCAGAAGCCAACTGCTTCTCAAACCTGACCCAGCAGCCACAGTGGGCTTTTAGATGAATGATCCCTCCCCAGCAGAGCTCACAGAGCGGGTGGAGATCCATTACAGCCGATAGTAACTACTGAAAGGGTTTTGGTGCTTTTGCTCCATTGGTGCTTTTCAGTTTTATTTCAAAGAGTATAATAATAATAAAAAAAAAGACTCCAGGTGTCTGGATCAGTATGCCACATGATTTATAGCACATAAAATCATGGAAAGTCATGCCACTTCCTGATAGCACACAGCTCACGCTGGCCACTGAAACCTTTTTTCTGACTAATTCATTCCATACCGTAGTTTTCCATGGCTGATTCATAACCATATCCTACTTTTCTCATTTCCTGAAATGATTCTGATGAAGCTTATTCCACATAAAAAGTGGAACGATATATAAAACCCAGACACCTAGGTACAATTTTAAAATCTTAACTCTAAATCCCTAATCAACATTTGGCCATATATTCCTAAGATGAACCACTCTTTCTGGATTCTAAAGGACACTGTATATTCCCGTAGGTGAGCCTGTAGCACAGTGTTGGGCTCATTATCAAAACACACTGAGTTCATTCCAGAGTCAGCTCTACTTGTGATGAAACAAATAAGCTATAAAGTGAAATATTTTCAGACCAAAGAGAGGTCTGAAATTGAGATTAGGATGCAAAGGGGATAAGAAGCAGCAACTACACCCCTGCTCTGTAAGATGGCATGTCATTATACCTTATTCAAAGGGACGCTTCAATATTTAATCAGTGATTTTTTACATTATTACCTAAAGGAACTGAAGTACTTTAAGTTGCCTCAATTTGCTGGCATTTTAAGGAAGATAAATGCTTTAGAATTACTTATGATTAAGACAAGCAAAAATCTCAGAAACAATGCACTATTCGAATCTTTAGCTAGAGCTCTCGGGAGGAGAGTAAACAAGCTAACTCTACTGGTTGCTTCTCATACTCATCTTCTTTCTTTGAGACAGAATTCTTTTTATTTTCCTAGTTAGCATCCTGAGAAGTATGTGTTTCTATGGAAAAAAATGTAAACACATTTTGAATTATGCCATCGTTTTCACCTTGAAATCATTACTTTATTAAGAATCACTCAGTATTTCTAACTACCTACTAGCAAGTCATTTTTAGAAATCTTTCTTTCAAAGTGAGTTCTGTATTGGGTGCTGAAAGTGTGGTGCTGAAACCTCAGAGCTGCTGATACATCTGGAGGCTAGGGTAAACACTGGCTGCTGAAACCACCGGGTGAAAGGCAGATGGGGATTGCAGAAGCTGGGCCAGACTGACCACACCTGAAGCCAGGGATGGTGCTTTTAACATCACAAAGGAGACAATCAGTGATCACATGCCTCTTGGTGTACAGCAATAGTCAGTACAGGATATTCCGTGCGAAGTAGTCTCGTCCAAACAAAAACAAAACAAAAACAAAAAACTGATTTTTCAGCAAGCTCCCAGATCTCTGAGTTTAGATAAATAGAGGTATATTAGTCTCTTTTCATGATGCTGATAAAGACATACCTGAGACTGGGCAATTTACAAAAGAAAGAGGTTTAATGGACTCATAGTTCCACATAACTGGGAAAGCATCACAATCACAGTGGAAGGCAAGGAGGAGCAAGTCACGTCTTACATGGATGGCAGCAGGCAAAGAGAGCTTGTGCAGGGAAACTCCCATTTTTAAAACCATCAGATTTTGTGAGCCTTATTCACTATCATGAGAACAGCATGGGAAAGACCTGTCCCATGAATCAATTATCTCCCACTGGGTCCCTCCCACAACACGTGGGAATTATGGGAGCTACAAGATGAGATTTGAGTGGGGACTCAGAGCCAAACCACATCAGAGGGAATGCAGAGACGTGCTAAACAGTGCTAACAGTGCAATTGCTATTTCCAGACTATGGGACAGCCTATGAGACAGATGAAAACAGTTTCACTGGGGACCTATGACAAAGGATGGAGAACCCAGATGAAAAGAGACAGAAGAGACAGATCACTGAAATGCAATGAGTGCCTCTTATTTTGATTCTAACACAAATACGCTAATTATAAAAAGATATGCATGAGCCAATTGGGGACATTTGAACACAGAATGGATATTTGATGATATTAAGAAAGTACATTTACTTTATCTTTGTTAAGTGTCCTTATCTCTTAGAGATACATACAAATGAAATGATACGATGCCTGGGATATGTTTAAAATGATCCCATGATTGGTAGGGTGGCTCATGTCTGTAATTTCAGCACTTTGGGAGGCCAAGGCAGGAAGATTGCTTGAGCCCAGGAGGTCAGCACTGTAGTGAGCTGTGGTTGTGCCACTACACTCCAGCCTGGTGACAGAGCAAGGCCTTGTCTCAAAAAAAAAAAAAAAAAAAAAAAGAAGAAGAATAAAATTACTCCATGGTGTGAAGGGTAGGAAGGAGGATTCCAAGTACTGATAATTGTTGAGGCTGGGTGAGGAGTTGAGTATAGAAAGTTCATTAGAATATCTCCCATGCTTTTGTATACACTTGACAACCTCCATCATAAAAAGGTATTTTTAAAAAAATAAAAGGCAAAAAAAAAAAAAAAAAAAAGGAGTAAAGACTCCAGGTTGGGTGAGGTGGTACATGCCTGTAATCCCAGCACTTTGGGAGGCTGAGGCAGGAGGATAGCTTGAGCTCAGGAGTTTCAGACCAGCCTGAGCAACATGGTGAGAAACTCAATCTCTACAAAAAATAGAAAAATTAGCCAGACATGGTGGTGTGTGCCTGTAGTCCCAGTTACTTGGGAGGTTAAAGTAGGAGAATCGCTTGAGCCCAGGAGGTTGAGGCTGCAGTGAGCTGAGATCATGCCACTGCACTCCACTCCAGCCTTGGTGACAGACTGAGACCTTGTCTCAAAATAATAATAATCATCATAGGTTTAAAATAAGGTCAGCACTACCCATACTAATTCTAAAGGGATGTGGCATAAGATGGCTTTCATAATAAAATGCACAATTCACACAAGTCGAAAATACATAATTTAATTTTTAATGATTTTTCAAGTGAGGTCTCTGATACTCTGACGATACTAAAAATATACAACAGAACTCTCTTGGAAATAGTTTATTTTTGCAATCATTGTAATACAGTCAGTAGCAAAAATATTAGAACACTTTTCAAAAGGCTAGGAAAATACGACAAAATGTTTCAGTGCACCATTCAGGTGAAGACCAAGTATTGTTGAGGTTTTTGTTTCTTCCACTGTAACAGAGAACACTGAGCCCAGTGGTGTCACATCAATCACATTACCTATGAGGTTGCAGGGCCATGGTGAGAAGGGTGCTTTCACTGCACTCCTGATGAAAATATGGGGACACATTTATGGTCCTTTAAAAGCTGTGAAAGGCTGGGCGTGGTGGCTGATGCCTATAATCCCAACACTTGAGAGGCTGAGGCAGGCAGATACCTGAGGTCAGGAGTTCGAGACCAGCCTGGCCAACATGGTGAAATTCCATCTCTACTAAAATACAAAAATTAGCCAGGTGTGGTGGTACACCCCTATAATCCCAACTACTCGGGAGACTGAGGCAGGAGAATTGCTTGAACCCGGGAGGCAGAGGTTGCAGTGAGCCAAGATCATGCCACTGCACTCCAGCCTGGGTGACAGAGCGAGGCTCTGTTCAAAAAATAAAACAAAATAAAATAAAATAAAAGCTGTGAAGACCACACCAGAGCCCCTGGTAAGGGTAATGTCCATTCGGCCAGATAAGCCACGTGGATACCTCACACTTGGATGGCTCACTCCAGCCACCTGTGTCAGAAACACTAACTCATAATTCCCCATAACGCCCCACTGAGGTGTGGAGGTGGCAGCCTACACGCTTCTGTTCCATCTATGGAAGGCTGAATGCAGGTCACATGATTGCTCAAGTTGGGGAATGAGTCAAAGGGAAGGCTAGAAAGAGAGTCCAACCCAACACCCTGAGATCCCAGCAGGCACCTTTAACTATCACAGCGTGCCTTTGCCAAGCCTGAGGAAGATGCTAAAATGAGTGACAGATTCAGCTACATTAGCAAGCATCACATGGTGGCTTTTTAAAATTTAAGACCATTTTTTAAACTAGTAAACATCAACACAATTTTCTCATTTAACATACTTGAGAAACATACTTGAAAGATCTTTCACAAAAAAAGATGATGTTGATAGATTTAGCAGCCACTAGTGATGAAGATGGCGAGGATGAAGATGATGAGAAATAGCATCGATCTGAAATCGACTGCTGGGCACTTATCAGGTATGGATGCAAGCAGTCCACACTCACTCTCTCATGTAACCCTCAAGCCACTCTAGGAGACAGGTACTATTTCTTTTTTATAGGTGAGGGACTAAGGCTACATGTTGTGCTTAATTCTCCTGGATGTCTGACCTGGAATCAGAATTTGAGGTAAAGTGACAACGAAATTGTACCCGGCCTAACACAAATTCTTAAAATAGTGAAGAATAATCCATCAAGCCCGTGATGAACTATGTTGACAAGTTCAAGCTGTTGAGGAGATGCTTGTGCGTCACTGATAGAAAAGGATAATGTTTCTCATGCTGCTGACCATTCACAAGACGTTTGGCTATTCCATAGAAGAAATTCTAATAGGTGAGAGAACTCCCAGGGAGAAGGCTGCTTCAGGTTCCCATCACCAAACTACTCTGCAGTTGGGGTGCCCTGTTACCCGGTGCAGGAGCCCTGCATCAACAATCTGACAAAGAACTCCATGAGACAGTCAGAGATGGAAACATTTGCCAGGCCAAGACTTCCTCTAGGAAAGCAGGCCTCAGGTTCAGACCTGTTTAAGCTGATACCTGACTCCACCTCCACCGTGACTGAGACTCAGGATGACTGAGGAGCTGGAAAGATCAAGAAAGGCGTTGCTAAGAATCATCAGGAAAGGAAATGATCAAGAAGAAAACGTTCATCATTGTTTAAGAGGCAGGGTTGCACTGTCCATTTTAGACACGGATTCCTCCAATGGTTAAACATTACATTTCTCTAACAACCAAGAGGCTATATACCCTTCAGCTCTACAGAAAACCTGGCCATCTCAAATAACTTAACATATTTCCTAAAGGTTTTGAATTGTAGAGTTTTACTCTGGTTTTTCAAGGAACTGTGACATCTTCAAAAGGACACTGGTTCTAGGAGTCTGAAGTCCTGGTTTCTAGCCCTGGCTTTTCCAGTAACAAACTGAGTCGTACTGGGGAGAACATTTCACCTCCCGGATCTCAGCCCTGTCTGTCGCAAAATCAATGGGAAAGGCTCCCTGGGCTCCAACGCTCAGATGGAATTCAGGGAATCCAAAAGGATGTGATCGGAAAGAACATGATCGTGGATAGTATCATTTAGCTTATATATAAGTGAACAAAGTGTGGGAAAGCAAGGCAGAGGTATTAGCACTCAAGTGTATTAATATCTATGCTAATGGAATACTATGTAAAAAACATTCCATCTAAATGCTAAAAATAGGTTTCCAATTAATCATAATTTAACAAAATATAAATTGCTGTCGGTCTACCTACATGAAATTCCCACTAGGGCCACTGGAAATTGTGAGAATGCAAAGATGGATGGATGTAGTCTACTTACTCCAGGAATAGTTGGAAAATTTGGAACAAGGCCAGGATTAGGGAAAAAATAAAACAAAACTTGCCTGACAAATTAAGTAGCGTCGGGAAGTTTAATATAATCTGTGACTGATTCACAGCGCAGGACTCTTTCTGGAAGAAGAGCCCTGTTTGTTCTGGGCAGTGGCTTATATGTTCAAGAATGAGTTCAGACGAGTGCAACTTAAAGTAGAGCTCCACAATGAATCCAATTACGTAGGCAGCCACCAAAGCACTTCTTCAACTTTCATAGGCAAGGAAGAAGATAAAGAACTCATTTGTAAGGTACACAAATGCCCGGCTGGTAATGGTTTAATAAGCCTAACGATTTAAATGCCATGCTCTGAAATAACGCTTTGTTTCAGTGGATTGAGTCAGCCAAAGTATCCGGAACTGGGTCCCACAGAGGGTCCTGATGTTCTTTGAACAGAGCTCACATTTTGCAGTTTATTATGCAGGTTCTGACTGATAATAATTCTGTTACAGTCAACCTACACTTTGCAGTTTACAAGGTCATTTCACATGTATTAACTCATTCAAGTTTCCCCAAAACCTGGAGAGGACAGAGGGAAGGTGTTACTGTCCTTACCTTTGCAGAAAGGAGGCTCGGCGAATCGAGACTACTGGCCTAAAGTCAGGCAGCTCACCATCGCCAGCATCAACATTCACATTCCTGCCCTGTGCCTCTGTGGTCCAGGATGGCTGTACTCAAATATTCCTTCCTGCAGGTCTTTGAGTTTGTCCTGAAAAAAGCAGGGTTCAGGTACACTGACACGCCTGCAAGTTTCCACGGTGAGTCAGTGAACATTACTTAAAGAGAGCACTGGTGAGCTCATGCAGGTCTCAGGCTCTGAACTGAGAAAATGTTCAGACCATTAAAAAACTTTTCTCCCCCAGCAATTTTATCTTTTAATCTAAGAAGTCAGGTTCTAGGCATTTCTGACCACTCTAACACAAATCCAGAATTTGCCTAAGCGAGCAAAAGAGGTTGCACAAGTCATGATTGTAACAAGCCTGGTTTAGTCTGAAGGGGTTGCCAGTACAGGCAGATTCTAGGATAGATGCAGGCAGCCCATGAAAGTCCCAGGGAAAGAAGTCCACACTGGGAGGGGCTCAAAGCTTCAGAGAGGCAGCTAATTTTAAAGTTCCTTCTGTGAACGGCTCCACATAAGCACAGTAACCTAGGCTTCCCTAAGAATTTGAAAGCAGACTCTTCCTTTATCATTTTTCCATCTTTTACGCTTAGAACACAGAAGTAACAAAGAATAAGAATAAATATCAAGGAGAAAGAACAGAGGCAAACAATAGTGCCCATATTGATATTTATTTTAAGGTTGTTTGATTTTTGTGGGACATCCATTTCCTGGAAAACTTTACAAAAGAGGATTGTTGTAAAGTTCTAAATGATGAAAACAGGGCTTTATAATGGAAACTATTTCTCAATTCTTTAATAATTGTAATACTTAATAATTTAGAATGTACCAGAAGAAAATTTGGTTCAAGTGATGACAAAAAGAAATATGTGTGAAAAATTGGAAATATCGACATGATTTCACAAAGACGTCAGAAGAATGATGCATTTGTTTAGGAAGTACAGCAAGAGCCTGGAGGAAGCTAAATGGAGAATTAGTGGTCAAATAAAGAAACAAAAGAGAGCAATGTCCAGTAAAGCCATTCTGACTATACTCTTACAAACTGATATGATTTGGCTCTGTGTCCCCAGCGAAATCTCCCAAATCTCACCTTGAATTGTAATCTCCATAAGCCCCACATGTCAAGGGTGGGACCAGGTGGAGGTAACTGGATCGCAGGGGTGGTTTCCCTCATCCTGTTCTCGTGATAATGAGTGAGTTTCAGGAGATCTGATGATTTTATAAGTGCCTATCATTTCCCCTGCTTGCACTCAGTCCATCCTGCTGCCCTGTGAAGAAGGTTGTCTGCTTCTCCTTTGCCTTCCTCCATGATTATAAGTTTCCTGAGGCCTCCCCAGCAATGCAGAACTGTGAGTCAATTAAACCTCTTTCCTTTATAAATTACCCTCTCTAGGGCAGTTCTTTATAGCAGCATGAGAATGGACTAACTGACAAACTAGTGCTGCGCTGACATCATGATCAGAGTAAGTACGGGATAAAAGTTCCCAAGCTATGCAACTTTCTCCAGCACCAGAAACTGTTTTTGGGCAAGCGGCTACTTTAAAACTTTATTTTTAGTACAAGGGAAAATGATCCCAAAAGTGTATTTGTAAGCTATGGTTTGATTATTTTTGATGTCAGGAGCT
This sequence comes from Theropithecus gelada, assembly GCF_003255815.1. NCBI lineage: Eukaryota > Metazoa > Chordata > Mammalia > Primates > Cercopithecidae > Theropithecus > Theropithecus gelada. The sequence continues at coordinate 28,261,407 of NC_037670.1, read as the reverse complement.
GTGATCCCACCTACAATAACCAACTTATTTTAAATATTATTCTAATGCTCTCTACATAAACAAAAATACATTTGAAATAGTGAAATCTTTCTCCAAGAGTTAAAAATATTGGAGCTAGTTTTGCTTGGCTGGTTTGAATACTTGAAAGCAGAACTGCAAGAACTAGCACTTTCTGGAAAGTGTTGACCTCTTTCTGGATAATTTTACAAAGAAGTTAGCTACCTCAGTAACCTGCTTATGAAAAAAAGAGAAGCTAAACATGAATCCATACACCGTGTCAATCCCCGTAAGACCTGAATTTTAACTCAAGAATATTCCATCAATATTGGCCCCGTGTTCGGGCCACAGTGGCCCCACAGTTGAGGACAGCTGGAGCACAATGGGCTGCTCCTGCCCACTGCAATTTTCCATAGGCACACAGGATTCAGGGATTTGGTTCCTTAACAGACTCCAGATCCTATCCCTTCTCATTCAGGGACTACCCAGAAAATCCCCGGTCATTTATCACTGCAGTGCACTAGTGCCACACTCAATTACATTTCCTTCCATGTGACTGCATTAACTAGAGTGGGGCACTCCCAGATCTGCCCCATATTTTCTGTGAGGTCATACTGAACAAGCACTTCAAGAAAATCTGACTGAATGCTCTGTGAATTTCATTATGAAGGCATATAAAACAATCACCTTGCTCCACTTCCCTCAGGGGCAATTTCTTAAGGCTACATTTTGGCTAAAAATCAATAAAGACTTCATGGAGCACTGATTTACTCTGCAGTGACATCTTTTGGTACATTCTTATGCTCCTGGAAAATCAAACACTCTATATTCCATGACTTACCTGAATATTCTGCTCCATTTGGTCATCACTGATTAGATGCCTACCATGTGCCAGGCATTCCCAGGAAAGCATATTTCCATGGTGGCATATGAAGAAAGGTGACAAATGCTGTGGGCAAGGGGAGCATGCAAAGAGGGGCCCCAAGGAGTGATGTGGGAGAGCAGAGGCAACATGGGCGGTGCTACCTCAGTCCCTCTTCCCAAGGTGCTCTCACTCACCTGAAACTTATCCCAGACTTTGAAAAGTCTAGAATACTTTCAAAAGGACACTTTTACATCAATTCAGGCAAATGCAAAAGTTAAACTCTCCATTGTCACAGGTGGTATCAGCGCTCTGGGCTACCCAGGACCAAATCCCAACTTCACTCAGCCCTTGCCATCTTTGGTAAGTTATTTGATCTCCATGTACTTTAGTTTTCTCATCCATAAAATACAATAATAATACCATGGTACCTAGCTTGTGCAGTGGTGATAAGGATGAGACACGTGTAAAATGCTCATGGTGCCCAGTGATATTATAATAACGCATAGTAGGATATTCTTATCTACAATAATCAGAGATCCTATTCATGTTGCATCCATGGCAACCTGCTGCCACCAGCACACCCTCAGAATATCTTTAGTAAGTTGGCTATTTTGTTCCTCTTCATTTCCACCTTTGTTTGACACATAGAACAGAGACTCTTCCACAAACAAACCTTTTAACTTCCCCTCACCTCCACACACACACTATTGCCATCAGTATTGATTGTCATGTCTGCTGTTTTCAGGGTAAAGGAATGTGGGGAGACAAAGACCCCACCTTAGAAGAACTAACATCTAAAGCAGAAAGCCAGTTCACTCACTTTAGCCACCAGAAATGTGAGAATACACAGTAAAATCTAGTGTAAAACTCAACTTGGGGCCAATCTGACACAAGATTTTTGAATTAAAATTTAGGGTTTAATGATGTGGACACCAAAAAGTAATCCAACCTTTCTGGAAAGCCATTTGACAATATGCAACCATATTTATAAAGGGTCCACAGTCTTGAGAGTTGGTAATTCCATTTGGGGAAATTAATTCCTACATTAAAAAAGATAAATTGTATGAAGATGTTTCAGTCAGTGCTGTTTACGACAGAAAAACATGTGGGGAAATGAAGAAACAGCTACCATTCACTCAGTGGAGTGCTGGTTTATCAGCGCCAAGGGCAGGGAAACATGAAAAGGCTTCCAGAACTGCATGGAGCTTAGCATGGCTGAAGCCCACAGGGTAGGGCAGTGTATTAGTCCATTCTCACACTGCTATAAAGAACTGCCCGATGGCCAGGCACCATGGCTCAGGTCTGTAATCCCAGCACTTTGGGAGGCTGAGGCAGGTGGATCACTTAAGGTCACGAGTTCCAGACCGGCCTAGCCAACATGGTGAAACCCATTTCTACTAAAAATACCAAAAAAAAAAAAAAAAAAAAAAAAACCCAGGCATGATGGCGGGTGCCTGAAATCCCAGCTACTCAGGAGACTGAGGCTGAAGAATTGCTTGAACTGGGGAGGCTAAGGTTGCAGTGAGCCAAGATAGTGCCATTGCACTCTAGCGTGAGTGACAGAGTAAGACTCTGTCTCAAGAAAGAAAAAAAGAACTACCCGACACTGGGCAGTTTATAAAGGAAAGCGGTTTAATCAACTCACAGTTCCGCATGGCTGGGGAGGCCTCGGGAACCTTACAATCATGGCGGAAGGTACCCTCACAGGGTGGCAGGAGAGAGAATGAGTGCCAGCAGAGGAAATGTCAGACACTTTATAAAACCATCAGATCTCAGGAGACTCACTATCACAAGAACAGCATGGGGGGAACCATCCCCGTGATCCAACCACCTCCACCTGGTCCCCGCCCTTGACATGTGGGGATTATGGGGATTACAATTCAAGATGAGATTTTGGGTGGGGACACAGCCAAACCATGTGAGGCCACAGCCAAACCATCTGAGGCAGGGGGGATCACAGGGCAGAAAATGAATAAGAAATGAAGCTGGAGAGGCAGGCAGGGGCCAGATCCATTGGTGGAGGAACCCGGACGCTGCCCCATAAGAACTGTGAGACCGCCAGAAGGAAAGAATGCAGCCAGGCTGTGATTTTGGGGAAGACTGCCCTGGGCTGCCCGGAGCCTGATGTGAAAGGAGACTGGGGGAAGGGGAGAACAGGGAAGCAGGGACAGACAGCCCGGGTAGCAAGGAGGGCCGGGCCAGTGAATAAGAGTGGAATAACAACACAGCAGAGATTCACAACCAAACGAAATGTGGGCTGTGATCACTGGAAAAGATTTAAAGTAAAGCTGAAGTAATGTAAGTTGGATACAATATTCATTAATTCTTTTTCTATAAAGTTTATAAAAACCTCATAATTATAAATACACACATCTATATTTTAAAATCTGGGGCTTCACCTCTGCTTGTCATCTAGGATAGTGCTCCCCAAAATGTGATCGCTGGGCAGGGGTCAACATGCCATGAGGGAAAACCAGAAAAAGAGATTAGCCTTTACAACCTTTAAATTTATCAGAAAATTTGCATGACTGTTGGAGTTAATAAGAAAAAGCTGACCAGGTGTGGTGGCTCACCCCTGTCATCCCAGTGCTTTGGGAGGCCAAGGCAGAAGGATTGCTTGAGCCAGGAGTTTAAAACCAGCCTGGGCAACATAGTGAGACCCCATCTCTACCAAAAATTAAACAAACAAGCAAACAAAAACTAGCCAGGCATGGTGGTATGCACCTGTGGTCCCAGCTACTGGGGAAGATTGCTTGAGCCCAGGAAGTCAAGGCCTGCAGTGAGCCATGATGGTGCCACTGCAATCTAGCCTGGGCAACAGAGTGAGACCTTGTCTCAAAAAGAAAAGAAAAAGCTAAGGCTTGTATTCCATGTCTCTTTTTGTTCCACTTCTTTCTTCTAGTAATTCACTCTTATCATATTATGTTTATCTGTTGGCAAGAGGTTGGAAATTTAAACAAAAACCAGGTTTGCCTGGTAGATAATTTGAGAAGTGCTAACTAAAGACATCACATGCCTGCTGGGCTCTCAGGGCTTGGTGGTGCACAGAGGGCAGCCTGCTCCAGCTCACACTCTGTGGCAATGTCTCCTACCCCATCCTGTGCCCTCAAATGGGGGCTACTGCTCCTCTGACACACTGGTGGGGAATGTGAGGGCGCTGCAGCTGACACAGCTGTATTACACAGGAATACAGCCATAACTGAGGAAGACGCTTCTTTAATGACCACTTATATGAGTGTGTATATATATAGAACAAACTGTTCAACAGATGTGAAAACATTGCCTACATAAGAAATGGTGCCATTAAATAGCCCCAGAACCCCTTCCTGACCAACACATTCATTTTTTGTCATTTCAAAAGGCAGTATTAGATGAATTCAATGACCCCCCTTCTATGTGTCCTTGGCAAAATGTGTGGCTTACATATAATAAATACCAGCATAAAGAGCCGGTATACCTTGTGATATATCATACTTCACAGTGTCTCTTCCCCAGTGACCATGCATACATATTCGCCTGAAGCTCTGCAAGGGCGGAGCTCACACCTGGGCTTTGCTCCCCAATGTGTGTGTGTTCGTGTGCACCATCTCCCGGGTGTTGGGGGCTGGTGACTACCTTCACGCAGGAACGCTTTCCACCACCCACTGAACCTGCTACCTCTCTGGAATGTATTAGGCAAGACGACAGCAGAAGTGGAGATATTTCTGGCCTAAGGGAAAGGGGCACTATTTCAGATTTGCATCAAGATGAAATGGGCTGTCTAGAGACAGAGGAAGCTGCCTTTTCCTGAGAGTAGGTAGAGGCTGGGCAACCATGTGGCATGGGGCCGGGCAGTCCAGCCCCAGAGTGGAGTGCTTCTGGGCAAATGACTCCCAGAGTCTTCTCCTAATCCAGGGTCTCCAAATTCAGTGTGAACCCCAGATCCACTCCATATTCCAGGACTTGCGTCTGCTGCAGGTTGTCCTTCCTGAACAAATGCCCACCAACATTCCATGAGTCCACAAGGCTGAAAGTTACACTTCACGGCAACAAACTGTAAATAAAATATGTTCCATCTTCCTTCCTTGAAAACAAATGTGGTCACAGTGACCTGGAAGGCCATGCTCAAATTGAGGATTCCCAGTGCCCTTGAGTCCCTCACTGAAATGGATGGAGAATGGAGAGTGGGACCAGGGAGACTTAGGCCTTACCGGAAAAAAGGGGCAGAGGAGGGGCCAGAAGCACACCAAGCAAACCCACTTCACTGTTCTTTGACCTGACAGTTTTTGTGTTGGTCCCTGCTGTGTTGCTCTCAGGGAACACCTAAGACTGTGTAATTTACAAAGAACAGAGGTTTACTTAGCTCATGGTTCTGCAGGCTGTACAAGCATGCACTAGCTCTGCTCAGCTTCCCGTGTGGCCTCAGGAAGCTTCTACTCATGGTGGAAGGTGAAGGCGGAGCAAGCGTGTCACATGGCAAGAGAAAGAGCGAGAGAGGAGGAAGTGCCAGGCTCCTTTAACCAACCAACTCTCCTGTGAACTCAGAGAGTAAGAACTCAGTCACTACTGCAAGAACAGCACCCAGCCATTCATGAGGGATCTACCCCCATGACCCAAACATCTCCCACCAGGCCTCCCTCCAACACTGGGGATCACATTTCAAAATGACATTTGGATGGGACAAACATCTAAACTATGCCAGCTTTAAACTAACAAACCTGATCCGTGGTACTGCTTCGCCTCCCACCTTCCCATCCTCCAAATCCTGTTGTGGTTCTATGTAAAATTTCAAACTTTTGTGTAAACACAAACAAAATGCTTCAAAGTAAGAAAGGTACAGGTAATTTCCACTAAAAAGAAACCCCCAAGGCTGGGCGCGGTGGCTCACGCCTGTAATCCCAGCACTTTGGGAGGCTGAGGCGAGTGGATCAGAAGGTCAAGAGAATCAAGACCATCCAGGCCAACACGGTGAAACCCTGTCTCTACTAAAAATACAAAAAATTAGCCAGGCGTGGTTCACATGCCTGTAGTCCCAGCTACTCGGGAGACTGAGGCAGGAGAATTGCTTGAACCCGGGAAGCGGAGATTGCAGTGAGCCGAGATTGCACCACTGCACTCCAGCCTGGAAGACAGAGCAAGACTCCATCTCAAATAAAAAAATAAATAAAAAAAAAGAAACCCCTGAATACTTCTAAAGTTGAGAGCACAAGCTCTAAGAGGCATCCTTCTGTTGGAAAAAAAGTAATTCCCCACTCATGCTAATCTGAAATCTATTTTCAAATTCAGAATTTCTGTCTAATTACTGACTGGGAAAGTGCCAAGGTTTCACTTACACCTAAGAAGTCCCTAGCAGCATGGGCTCCACTGGAATTTCCCACTTGTCGGGGCTGCTGATGCAAGGAAATTGCAACCTAAGAGGAAAATGGGGTTGGAGCCATGAGGCTCGCTTTTGCTACTTATCTTCCAGAGTTCATTCTGCTATGTGGACAGAAGATAACTGGAGTGAAATAGATATTTCCCTATGTTTCTCCTGCATTTGGTTGGTCAGCGTCAAAGTAAGGACCAAATTCTATCCGATGGCTAAGTGCACAGAAGGGGCTCGGCTCTGGCAGCAGTGAGGGTGTTGGCAATGCTCTTCAGGCAGCTTCCAACAGGACGTGAGCCTCCTACTCGGGACCTCTGCCCCAGCTCTGATAGCATGCCACGGTCCCTTTAGAAGGAAGTCTGAAGTGCACAGTGAAAGCTGACCTCTGCTACATTCAGCACTGCAGCTGCCTGGGGCCACTTCCACTGACCTCATCAGCCCCTACAATCAGAATTCAGCCTTGAAATCTAGACACTTTTTTGTGCTCAAGTTAGAAAAAGCAACTAAAAGTGCTCTACCTTTGATGTAAATCTCCCCTCTGCCTCCCACAAATCCATCACAGGGCCTTGCTATATATAATTAGAAGAGCTGGCAGAGCTTGACCTCAAATTTTTTTTAACTTTTCAGCTAACTTTGAGAATTTGGTTTTCCAGCTTCACAGTGAAGTGAGCTTGTAACTTTGAGTCTAGAAAGTGTGTCTGTTGGCGAGATGGCAGCGATTCCCGGAGTCACGGTGTGTTTGCGCCACCTTAGCTCCCTGTGTTTACAGCAGAATGAGCTCTTAGAGGGCTCTCCCTACATCCGCTGGAGGACTTCCATGCTAATCATACATGAAGGGGGTCTTTAAGAGGAAAGGAGCCTTGCTTCTCTGAGGAACCACACTCATGAGTGGCTGGGGCAGAACCAGCAGGGCAGGGTGCACCTGGGCCCTTTCCGGTAGCTCTGAGAAGGCCCAGAGCCATTTCAAGTCTGATTTCATTTCACCCCTTTTTTCTTCAGTGTCTTCCTTTCTGCAAGATCTTTCTTAGTGTATTAGTCTGTTTTCACATTGCTGATAAAGATATACCCAAGACTGGGAAGAAAAAGAAGTTTAATTGGACTTACAGTTCCACATGGCTGGGGAGGCCTCAGAATCATAGTGAGAGATAAAAGGTGCTTCTTACATGGCGGTGGCAAAGGAAAATGAGGAAGAAACAAAATGAGGAAAAAACCCATCAGATCTCGTGAGATTTATTCACTACCACAAGAAAAGTGTGGGGGACACCGCCTCCATGATTCAAATTATCTCCCGCCAGGTCCCTCCCACAACACATGGGAATTACGAGAGTAAAATTCAATATGAGATTTGGGTGGGGACAAACAGTCAAACCATATCACTTAGTGTGTACATTTTAGAGTAGCCTTTAAGCAGTATTATTCAGTCACACTACAGGTTGCATAGGTTTCTGTGGGCTTGAGAACACAGCATTGTCTCTGTGGAAAACGCCTTTCAGCACTAAACAGCAAGTGCAGAGAGAGAATTTTTTGGGACTAAAGTTTATTTTTGAAGTTGGAAGAATTGCTGTGTAGGAATCACCATAAATCCTGAAAGACTGGACTCAAATAAAAGCCTTTTTCCTTTATCTCAAAATAATTTAATACAAATACTAACAAACACACCTTTCTTCCGTGGTGATGTTTTGCATGTTACCATATCCTAGATTAGAAACCCATTTCTGATGGCATCCGTGAGCTCAGACAGACAGCCAGGGCCTGTCCTTCCCCCACCTCCCCACCCTGGAGTTACTGCCAGAAGGCTAAGGTGGAGAAATCACTGTGGGAGAGCTTTCAGGACGGAGCGCATGACGGGCTGCAGGGGGGGAACAATCGGAGAGAAACCAAGGAAAAGGAAGGGAACAGCGACTCACAATTTAAGCACATCCTGTGTGCCAGCAACTGTGCTAGGTGTTCATATATATCATCTTAAATTTCTTATCTTGGCTCTGAGGTAGGTGTTATTTACCCTTTACAGATGAGGAAATAATCTCATGTCATAATCTCAAATAATAAAGGATTCAAGACTTTGCCCAAGGACACTGATTAATTCCTTCCTGGATCCAGTCTTTGAATGCAGAGACCACAGGGCTCAGGACAAGATCCACTCAAGGGGCTTCGGGTGGGGTTTGGTAGAGGCAAAGGGGCTGGAGGAAGGGGGGTGAAGGTAGTGGTAGGCCTGCCCATGGCTTCTCCTGGAAGCTGGTGGCACAGCCCAACTACAGCCTAAAGTTGAAGGACAGATGGGAGGGCCCAGGCCCAAGCCCCCTGGGGTAGCTGAAGGACCCCAAGCGCCTATATAAATTGAGTGTTCAATAAGTCTAGCAACTATAGAGATTTTTTTAAAAAACCAACCAGTGTAGAAAATTCTAGACAGTGAAAAAGGGTCTTTCCTTTCTAAAGATGTAGAGGTTAAAAACTGTTATAGGTAAAATATGATCTGGAGAAAATAAGAGAACTAGACAAGTAAGGGAATAATAATAAAAAAGAAAGAAGGAGCTTTGTAAGCACAAGGATTATCAAAAAGACTAGAGTGATTTGCTTCTGCATATAGCTTTCGTTACTTACCAGTGGTATAAGAGGTCTGGTAAGTATGGAAAAAACATCCTAAGAACAGGATGTAAATGACAACCTCTTAGGCAATATGAGTTAAGATTACAAAGCAGCATGACTGACGTCTTGAATTAGTGGTCTACCACTGAAACACTTGGAGCATGTTTTCCACATATCCATGCTGAGTGGCTGAAAACGCTTTTTGCCTTCATCTAGAACACTTTTTTTCTGATGATACATCTCTGTCTTGTGATGATAGTGGACTTTATTTTTTGGAACACTCAAAACCAAAATATGATACATGAAGTGCACAATCAACCCAGTAACACTACGATAAACCAAAAATAGAATGTGACCAGAATCCACATCTAATTTTCTCGAGTGAACTTGCTCCAAATACAATTTAAGAGAGCTACAAACTGCTTTTAGCACAGTCCTAGAATATCCTCTTTTTTATAGAAATTTACATGACTTAGTATAAAATACATTTTTTAAAAAATTCTTTCCCCAATCATAGACTCAAGCAAGTTTCAAACTTTAACAAAAATTCACAAAAATTAATCATGATGATGAAGAGTAAAAAGGATCTGTTCTTACAGGGGAGTTCTTTTATAAATAAATGAAACATGTGACTGGGTGTGGTGGCTCACGCCTCTAATCCCAGCACTCTGGGAGGCCGAGGCAGGCAGATCACCTGAGGTCAGGAGTTCAAGACCAGCCTGACCAACATGGAGAAAACTCATCTCTACTAAAAATACAAAAGTAGCCGGGCTTGGTGGTGCGTGCCTATAATCCCAGCTCCTCGAGAGGCTGAGGCAGGAGAATTGCTTGAACCTGGGAGGTGGAGGTTGTGGTGAGCCAAGATCGCGCCATTGCACTCCAGCCTGGGCAACAAGAGCGAAACTCCATCTCCAAAAATAAATAAATAAATAAAATGGAACATGTTTAAATTTGTCACATTATTTAGTTTTCTGACACAGTTGCAAAATTATCCTGGAAAAAAAGTTACCACTTAAAATCAATTAAATACATTTTACAAAATTTAAACTTGTATCTACCTCTTAAATGTTAAGTATTGTGTTAAAATACTAATGTATTTTTAATTAGAGAGAGCAAATGTCCCTAACAGTGTCAATCAATTTGTTTTAAATTAGAACTGTACAGAGAATACAGACAAAATTTTTTTTGAGACAGGGTCTCACTCTGTTGCCCCACCTGGAGTGCAGTGGTACAAACATGGCTCACTGTAGTGTTACTTTCCAGGCTCAAGTGGTCCTCCCACCTCAGCCTCCCAAGTAGCTGGGACTACAGGTATGCGCCACCATGCCTGGCTAATTTTTTATGAATATGGGGTTTCACCATGTTGCTCAGGCTAGTTTCAAACTCCTAGGCTTAAACAACCCTCTTGCCTCGGCCTCCCAAAGTACTGGGATTACAGGTGTGAGCCACTGTGCCTACCAGATAAAAATTTTTAATGATATTAAAGCCATTTAGACAATTTACTTATTATTATAAATTACAACAAACTGCTTTTACTTGCATGCCTATCAAAGACCTAATTTAATCACCACTAGCATAATTGGATAACCAAGAAACTATGGAAAATGATCATCCTATTTCAAGAAGAGCTCTCTTTTATCATTAAGGAGACACAGTACCCAGTTGTTTCAAAGATAATAGGATGGAACATCTGCAGAATTCACCTTCACCTTCTCTGAAGGAAACACAGAAAATTGGTGGGACCAGAACACAAGCAGTTAACCTGCTATGCCCAGAGATTTCGCAAGAGTTCAAGGTAAAAAGGCCTCGAATTAAAAATCCCAGGAGATGGCTCCCTCTGCCCAGTAAGGACTAGGATGTCCAAGGGCTAGACTCACTCACATGCCTTTTGGGCCCCGGACCCACTGCTTCTCCAATGTCAGGGAGAAGAATACAGAATACTGGAGGCACATGTAGCTCTGACACCATGTGCCTCTTTCTGGCTCAGTTCCATTAACTAGAAAATAAGGGACATCCTGGGGCTGGTGGAAATGGCACAGGGGGTAACTAGGAGCTAATTGGGGGGCTCCAGGGTGGACCCCTACTTCATGAGGGGCTGCTCCACTTTGCTGTTTTATGTGTTGGAGTTCAGTGAAAGAATTCACTTATAAAGATCTGACATTCAAAACAACAACAACAAAATAAAATGAAACTGTTTAACCACTGGGCTTGACCATCTCTAAGGTTTCTTCCAGTCTCAACATTCTAAAGTCCACGAAAACGGGTGAATTTGGCTGTATTAGCCCATTCTCAAACTGCTATAAAGAACTACCTGAGACTGGGTAATTTATGAAGAAAAGAGGTTTAATTGACTCATAGTTCCACAGGCTGCTCAGGAAGCATGGCTAGGAAGAACTCAGGAAATGTATAATCATGGCAGAAGGACAAAAGGGAAGCAAGCATGTCTTCACATGATGGCAGGAGAGAGACAGCGAAAGGGGAGATGCTACACACTTTTAAACAACCAGATCTTGTAAGAACTCCTTATCACAAGAATAGCAAGGGGGAATCCGCCCCCATGATCCAGTCACCTCCCACCAGGCCCCAATACTGGGGATTACAATTCAACATGAGATTTGGATGGGGACACAGAGCCAAACCATATCATTGGCTTATCAGGACTCTCCTCCTAGATCCAAGCAAATGTCAGCTACAAATTCTGCATGCAAGATGAAATTATTCTCTTGGGTGAGATGTTGGTTTTACAACAGTGATCAAAGGATGCTTTTTGAAAATTGACTTGATGTAAATGGATAGATTTTTAGCAGAGACCATTCTGGGACCAAAAGTTCCCAATATCCTTTTTTTCTCAGTTCTTCTTGGGACACATTTTGGCATGGTAATGGTGAATGGGGCAGGGATACACAAAGAGACTAAGTCACAAACATGGAAAAAGGATTATTTAGCCAATCATCTGTATTAACCATCACTGATGGAAATATTTTGCCTTTGCTGAGTTCCCTCATCAAAGTCCTGTTACCATGCTTACCTTGTCAAATTTCAACCCTGCTCCTGCTCATAGGTTCCAATAATTGAACATTACAAAACCAGGCCAACTGGTCCCACTACGACTGCATCCCATATAAGTTCAGATGGGTCTTCAAGGCTCTGGGTCAAACTGCCTGTCACCACTTGTTTCCTCTGTACATGTTTTGCACCTTCTTATGACCCCAAGTCTTCAGTCTAAGTAGAAGACCTCAACTTCCACTTTATAAAACTAGCAAGGCCAAGTGACTCGAGTTCACTGCTCCCCTGTGTGCTACAACATGCTCCTACATCTGGACTCCTTCTTAGCCCTTCTCTGGTCTGTCAATAAGGAGCATTCCTCTTCCTCCCAAAGATAATGCCATCTTTTGTTCCCTCAATTCTGCTTCCTCCTGCCTCCTCTAAGGCCTTGCTTCATTTTATAATCGTGCCTACTTACAATTTTTGTTGTTGCTGTTACAATATACATTGCTTTTCTAATTAGAAAACCATCAAAATTATCTGTGTCATGAAAACATATAAAGAAGGAAAATATAAGACATACAGAGTTCCAACTTAGGAACTGACATCAGTCTTTGCATCAGCCAAACTGGACGCTATAAGATAATGAGCTTCCTTAGAAGTTCTGAGAAACAACGTCCACTGGAGAAGTCTACATGCGGATAAGCTATCAATCAAGTGTGAGGGTGAGATACCACATATATTTTCAATGCCTTCCTCTAAAACATACTCAAGGTCCATTTATTTCCAAGATGGCATTTTGACCTGTGATGGCTAAAGTCCCACATTGCAAAAAAAAAAAAAAAAAAAAAATACTGTGGCAAGATGCTAGATTGGTCTAATTTTCTCCCTGCATTTTCTCCTTGCCTCCCAACTTAGGAGGCCCAGCATTACTAGGAGGCCCAGAAAGAACAGAAATCAAAGGGAAGAGCTTAAGGAATGCAATAAAAATCCTCAGGTTCTAAAGACGATGAATTTTCCAATGGAAGGAACTCACCAAATGAAGCCTACTATGAATAGAGACCCATGTGAAGACACATCCACAAAGCATTTCAGAATATCCAAGACAAAGAAGGATGTTTCAAGAGAAACAAAAAATCAGTCATTTGCAAGGGAGTGGAAGTTGGACTGACATCAGTCTTTGCATCAGCCAAACTGGACACTATAAGATAATGAGCTTCCTTAGAAGTTCTGAGAAACAACGTCCACTGGAGAAGTCTACATGCGGATAAGCTATCAATCAAGTGTGAGGGTGAGATACCACATATATTTTCAAGAAATCAGACAATTGACTTTTCATTCTCTTTTCTAGGGGAGAAAATATAAATGTAGTGCAGCAAAATGATGGCATAAACCATAAAGGAAAAAGACATGAGATTTAGGATGCACTAGACCCAGCTTAGGGACAGAGTGAAGAAAAGCCCCCAGGAGGTAGCTCAGCCTCAGGTCCTGGGAAAAGCCAGTCCAGAATGGGAAACGTGAATAACAGAATGTTTGCTATAACTGAGAAGATACAAGAACTTGAGGCTCTGATAAAGCACACAATACATCAAAAAAAGATAATAGAAACTCTAAGAAAAATAAAAATGCTATTCAAGAAAGTCAGATCCAAATATGAAGTAAACGTGACATGAAATGATTCTCAGCAGTTGTTGAGTGTAAACACGGAGTGTCTGCTTCCGTGGCTGAGCACGTTCTCCTCGGGTGCCTCCCGCGTCAGAAGCTGGACCTACTCAGGAGGAACGTAATCCTCACCAGCTGCTTAGCTGGCATCGAAAAACATTTTTATAGCTGTAATACCATAAACTGTACTGACCACTTTTCAGGTTTTAGAGTCAAATTATGAATAAAACATGGACAATGGTTATGGCATCGAGGGTTAACCACCTAAATGTCAATGTACAGCTGATGGAGGCAGAACTGCACAGGCAGACGGGAATCAAGAAGAAATGAGAGGAAACTCACAACTGCAAAACGTGAGGGCATCTGCTAGAACTAGTTCATTTACATCAAATGTTTTCGAACAGCACCTGTGGGTCACTCTCCACCAAATCAGAGGATGTGGTCACAACGAGCCTCTCTGCACAGCTACCTGGCCCTTCTTCACGATCCAAGCCTGCACAGCGTGCACCGCAGGGCTCCATGGGAGCACACACACAGTTCACCTTCTACCCATCTGGAGCAGCTATGCTCATTTGCTAGTACCAGCATTTCCCGCTTCCCTCCTTTCCTCCTTCTCTTCCTCCTTCCCTCTTGCCTCTCCTGCTTATTCAGCTTCTAGTGTATGCCAAGCACTATGGCTGAGATGGTCTTATTTTCAAGGCGAGCCCACCCAAAGGAGGTCAAACCTAGAGCCCAGAGAATTGATGCCTGTGGGTAAGAAAGAAGCTTATGCAAAGTGAAAGTGTTTTTTATTGCATTTAGATGTATATTTTTAGAGACAAGGTCTCACTCTGTCACCCAGGTTGGAGTGCAGTGTTACGATCATGGCTCACTGCAGCCACAACCTCCCAGGCTCAAGCAGTCTGCCCACCTCGGCCTCCCAAGCAGCTGGGGTTACAGGTGTGTGCCACCATGCTGGGTGAAAGTGTTTTTCAAAAGGCGTTTAACACAGAAAGATTGGTGACCGGATTTCCTAAGTGCAGTTCCATTAACAGCAAGGACACATGCAAAACGAGCTCCTATAGCTGAACTTCAGAAGAAGAGACGAGACAGCGGTGTGGTAAGGGACCATTAGTGACCCCAAAAGGTGTTATTTAATCCTCAGGACAGCTCTGAGGTAGGCATTATTTTACAAATGAGGAAATAAACTCAAAGAACTTGAATAGGCTGGACTCAGGCCAGTCTAGCACTAGATCCCATCACACTGTATAGAATCCTTAACTCTGAGTGAGTGAGCGAGTGAGCCAGGGTCCCGTGGAATTCTCCAAAACTGCTGTGCCCTATATATGGTGGCTGGAGGGGAAGAAATGCAGGAGAGCTTATGAAAAATTTTCATTCATACCCAAGAACTCAACGATGTCGTTTACCTTAGATGATCCCTAAGGTACCACCCAGTGACAAAATTCTCTGATTCCATAATTGTCCCAACAAGTTCTTCCTTCTGTTTCCCAATAAAAGCGCAGGGGTTTACACTGTCTTAGTCAGATAAGTGCAATAAACAAGTCACAGACCTCTGCAGGTTCGTATCTGCACCACCCCTCTCTGGAGGCTGTGCCCTCTACCTGAGCTGTTCTTTCTGGCAATAAGAGTTGGGGCCCCTCCAAGGGCAGGGATCTGGACAGCTTCCAGAGGAACCCAGGACAAGGGAAAAAGAGCCCCGGGGACACTGTCCAACTCGGACACAAACCCAAGTGTGGGGTGGGCAGTTGTGACACGTTCCAGGCTTGATGGTATTTTTCCCTTTACCTTTAAATCAGTCTTTGATTGTCATGTGCACACAGGAAGAATGATGAATATTAAAAACAAAACGCAAATCAGCCAGCAGTAGTCTTTAGGAGAAATAAGTCACAGCAGGTTGAAAACAATGTACTAGCACCGAAGAAGTCTGAACATTTTGGTCAATGTCTGTGAATGTTTCAAAGTTTAAAATGGATGGAGTTTACGGAGACTCTAATCACTGCTCAGCAAGAAATCTATGATAATCACAACAATATTATAACACAAACAAGCAGGTGGAAGAAGACCCAAAGATACCTAATGGATAATACTTTCTCTTTGGTTCAATTATAGGACTTGGTTTCTAAAGGAGTTGCTAACTCATTCATTCACTCATCAAACACATATTGATCACACATAACATGGCAATGATTGTGCTAGGAGCTGGCAATACTAAAATCGTTTCTTCATTCCAGAACATCAGATAGTAGTTGGGAACAGAGTCAACCTCTACTGAGAAAAGGCCATCGGAAGGCCGGCAGGGGTCAGCTCCATGAAGAAGGGGTCTGGAGCATCCCAGGTGGAGGCAACTGCAGTTTCCATCCTACAGCGCCCTGTGTCCTAGGAACCTCAGGTAGTTGAGTACCACTGCACTGATGAGCTGAGTGAGGGAGAAGCAAGAGCTGAGACAACAGGGTCCAAATGAAAGGCCTTATTCACAAAGTAGGGATTTTGAACTTTATCTTATGAACAACAGACAAGTACTGAAGAGTATCTAAAAGCATGATAGTGAGATGATGACATACATAGGTTTTTAGAAAAATCACTTGGGCCAGTCATGGTGGCACATGCCTATAATCCCAGCACTTTGAGAGGCGGAGGTGGGTGGATCGCTCAAGCCCAGGAGTTTGACATCAGCCTGGGCAACATGGTGAAACCCTGTCTCTACAAAAAATACAAAAATTGGCCAGGCATGGTGGTATGCGCCTGTAGTCCCAGCTACTCGGGAGGCTGAGGTGGGAGGATCACTTGAGCCCAGGAGGCAGAGGCTGCAGTGAGCTGTGATCATGCCACTGCATTCCAGTCTGGGTGACAGAGCCAGACCCTGTCTCACAAACAAACAAACAAACAAACAAAAGAAAAGATCACTCAGGGAGCACTGGAGGGCCACTGAGGGGTGCCAGAGCGGAATAAGAACATTAGGTAGGAGCCTCTGCGTACTCCAGGCAAGAAGTGTTACGTGAAAGTGACTGAACCAAGGCAGTTATCCTGAGCACAGGAAAGTGGAAGCAGGCTGAAACATCACTGCTTAGGTGTGAAATCTATAAAACCTTTGGCTAATATGTAGGAGTGAGAGGGAAGGTGCCAACAATACTTCCCCAGTTTCTAGCACAAACAGTGGAGTGGATGGGAGAGGACAAAAGAGGGGAAGAAAGTCCAGGAACAGAGATGAAGGCTCAGCTTCGGACACAGTGTGAAAAGTCTGCGGCACAACCGAGGGGAAGGTCTGCTGGGAAGTCAGACAGCCAGGTCTGGAGCCCTGCAGAGGCGTGTGGACTGTCAGTCCACTGACTACTAGAGGTACAAGGACCAATAAGATGAGGAAACCGAGGGTGCCAAGGTCACACAGTCCAGAGGACAATCAGCATGAAGGTCACATGCAAAAACACAAAAGAGCAAGATGTACGTTTGGAAACGTAAGAGCTTATATTCTCCTTGACCCCCGTATCTCTGAGTGCTCACCTTATGATTCTTCTCCCCTCACCTGCAAATATCTAGCTTGAGAAGCAGATGAGGAAGGACATCAACAACACCCTCCATATTAAATGAGTTCCATGAATAGGCAGGATCCAGAAAATAAACTCCCATCTGTTTGATGCAGAACTAAGAATATTAGATTGAGAAACTTGAGGTCTCGTGCTATAAGCAGCCATCAGCCAGGATCAGCCAGACCCCCTAGGAATCTGCATCCGAACAAACTACCTATTCTTAGCATCTCTCTACTGGGCCTGGTCATCTGTGAGCAGGGTTCCCAGGCAGGTGACTCTCACTGGGCAGCAGATCAGAACGGACAGACTAGTTCTAGACCAGGGTCAATTCCTGGCGTCTACTCTGGTCTTGGTGGCCCTGCTCTGGGCCCTAGGGGGATAGACCTGCCCGGGGAGGAAGAGAGGCTTTGTAGATGGCCCTTTGCTAAGGGCTGTGGAAGAATCTCCTGAACTTCACAGGCCCTGTAAGACATCCACCCTGACAAAAGTGCCTTTCCAAGAGTGCAGGGCATGTTACCAAGTGTCACCAGCAGTGTTCTGGGTTGCTCTAAATGCAGTGCCCAACCTCATGCCTGGGAAGAGCGGAGCTGGATTTCCCATCCCGACTCCAACAGTGACAGATGTGTGTGACTCCGGGCAAGGTCATCTACCCTTTGGGCCGCTGGTTCCTCACCTGAATGACAACACATACAACAAACAGACCAACAAAAACAAGCCAAGAAAAAAAGGACTTGCATCCAGTGATTCTCAAATGTGGGGTTCCTTAAAGGTTTTTAGGCCAGTTGTTTAGGAACTGCTTGCAAGAATTTGTTAAAAATGCAATGTTATGGCCGGGCACGGTGGCTCATGACTGTAATCTCAGCACCTTGGAAGGCTGAGGTGGGCAGATCACTTGAGCTCAGGAGTTTGAGACCAGCCTAGGCAACATGGCAAAACCTCGTTTCTACCAAAAATACAAAAAATTAGCCAGGTATGGTGGTACCTGCCTGTAGTCCCAGCTACTTGGGAGGCTGGGGTGGGAAGATACTTGGGCCTGGTAGGCAGAGGCTGCAGTGAGCTGAGACTGCGCCACTGCACTCCAGACTGGGTGACAGAGCGAGAGTCCCACCCCGCAAAAATGCAATGATAAAGACAAAGGGTCCAGATCTTTGATCCCAGGCCTTGGGTAGTACCGCGGCATCTGAATTTTTAATAAGCTCTATAGGTGATTCTGACAAACAGCTAGATTTGGGACCCACTGGACTAAATGATCACTAAGCTGCCTTCCATCTCCAACAATGTATGACTCAATGCATGTATGTGACAAGTGTTCATGACCAATTCAATAACCAGGTCCCAAAACCTAACCTAGTACAGTTGCATCACTCAGATATTACTTATGCTTGCTAATGAATCACTCTTACGCTTTATAGAAAATAGAGTAAAACGAATTATTCAAGAGTCCCAAAATAGACCCCACTCTCCCATTTCCTTCAAATACATTTTCTAAAACTGAAACACAGTGCCAGACACAACCCAGTCCTCAGAAGAGGAAAGTGGCAGGTTGGCAGGTCCAGAGCCATGAGCCGGGCCACTGGTTTGCAGTTGTGACCTTGAGCAGAAGAATATTTTTTTCTTTAAAATTGCCTTTCCACTCTGTAAAACAGAAATAACCACTGCTAACCTATCTCCTAGGGCCACTGAGAATCCACAGGGAAATTGCTGTCTGATTATCCCACTAACACCCGGTGGCAGAGAACAGAGGGGAAAGTGTCACAGTGCATTACTTTCAGACCCACCGTGTCTACACAAATACTTCAATGGCTCAAAACAAAAGAGAACCCAACCAAGGATTCCCAGCGAGAATGGAGGAGACCCTGTTTGATTTCCTTTCCTGGGAAGTCAGACCCAGCTTTAGAGCATCAAGAACCATCTTATCTACCCCTGGGTGTGCTAGAGACAGAGGCCAGCCTGCACAGCCTGGTCAGCAGTTGCAACTTTCTTTAGCTAAACCTGCTGGCATTCAGGCCTGATAGCAGGCAGGGTCAGTGCGAATGGAAAGAATGACAGTATGTCCTTCCACCTTCCTGAGGCCCTGGCTGATATGGAAACCGGCTGGCGCGGGCGGCCACGGAAAGTATGAATCCAGGCTTGCCTAGGGTTGAATGAGTGAGGAATGATCAGATCAGGCCTGTGTTAAAATATCACCGCAGCTCACTTGCCCGGCTATTATCCAGTCACGTCCTCTGGGTTTCAGGAATGAGATGCTGCAACCCGAAGCAGCTGGAGACAGTGTTTGCAAAAGCAGGCCAAGCGGGCTCCTTGGAGCTGAAGCTGGGCGGAGAGATGGGTGTGGTGACTGCCTGCATAGACACACACCTGTGAAGGGCTGACGTGGCTCCTGGATGCTTTCTCTATAGTTCCTCACCTTCGTGCACGGCTCACCATGATCTCCGCCCCACTCTATAGATGAGGGACTCCTTCCTATAGAGGTCAAGTGCCTAGCTGGTGCTTGCATGAAGAAGGGACCAAAATCCAGGACCCTGTGATGTCCCTCCTGGCCTTGCACACTTTCTAGCACCTGGATGTCTCGTGCACCTACGTATGCACATGCGTGCTGTAAATCAAGGCAAAGCACAGGCAGGCAGGCAGGCAACACAGGGGAGGTCTATGGAAAAGGACGGGTAAGAAGGAAGAAGAAAGTTTTAGGCCAAAAGCTCAAAAATGCTCTTTAGACAAGCACTAGAAGAACCACCCAAAGTGGCGACTCGGGAGTTTTAAGTCCTTGTGGAGATGGACCCACCATTGTCTCAGAGATGCCTTAGTCTCTACAGGAAAAACCATTGAAAATGCTTTCTAGACTGAAAAGTCTAAATAACTAAAATGTCTGCACTTCCCTAATAACTATTTTTTTAAGTGTCTTAGAATGGAAAGATCCCTATTTCAACATCCCAACCAAATCAAGATGCTGTTTCTAGGGTCCAAACTGCCTCTGCTTAGGCAGTTCCAGGACTGGGTAGAGAAAGGAAGACTACAAGTGAAGGTTTATTCAAAAACAAAACAAAATGAGTATCTCAGAGAGCTGAAAAATGAATTGCTGTTGCCCCTGGAAGACCCTTTCAGTGTGAGGAAGTATAATCCATGCCCCTCTACCCTCAGACCAGAAAAGCCCCCTCAAATCAAAGAAGAGGAATAAAGGGAAGAAGAAAGAGAAGGAGGAAGCAGAAGAAATCCCTACTCCCACATCCCCAACTCCCCTTTCTCCATTTGCTAAGCTCTGGTTATGACAGTCAAGCAAGCCTAAAGAAAAACAGCTATCATTCCTAGGGTCAATGCCAGTGTATATGAGGAAAAAAAAATCACCAAAACTGTAAAGCCTCCATTGCCTATAGGCCCTAAAAATATTACACACTATCAGGGTGCTTTGCATGAAAGTTTCAATACAGTACTCATGAAAAACATCTTCGGAAAAAAGGCAGCCCAGGAAGTAGCTGGCCTACATGTGGACCAGGAGGCAGGCTGAGAAGCATGTCTCCCACGGACTCTACGGCACTCTTGCAAAGCAACTGCCTTTCCATTCAGGTTGCAGAATCAGGGACTAGCCTTGTTAGTGACCTCCCAACTCTAAATTTGCTAACAAAATGCCAACAGAGCCAATCTCTTTCAAGCCAGACGAGTCATCTACCCTTGTGGGGAGCTTCTCAACTCATCATCCCAGGCGAGGTGTATTCTGGGCACGAGGCAGAGAAAAACGCAAGTTTCTCCCGGGGGTTGCTTTGGACCTACCTAAAGAGGGGTCCATGCCCATTACCAACGGCAGTCTGCCCAGCATAACCTTTGACACCACAGACTCACTTGAGCCACAGAATGTCATTTATCAATTTAATACATATTCATGAAGCAAGTGCTAGTCTTTGGTACTAAGAACTTCTAAGCTTCTAAGGTGCTGGGTACTTAGTGGTAAATGAGACAAAAGCCTTCGTGAAGCTGACGTTCTAGCAAAGACAGACAATAGGCAATTATGTACCCCGATGTCAAGGAGTGACCAGTGCTATGAAGATGCTTTGAGGACAGATGGTCTGAGGTCGGGGGATGGTGAGCTGGCTTACCCAGGGGCTCGGGAAGATGTCCCTGAGGAAGGAGCATCTGGGCAGCGAACTGGGAGGTGTGAGGGAGTAAGCCGTGTGGGTATCTGGGGGAAGAACCTTCCGGGAATACCAGGCTTTGAGGAAGGGACCACACTTGGCACACGAGAGCAGTAGCAGTGAGGCCAGAGTAGCCCCGCTGTGGTACTGAAGACGTGAGGAGGAGCTGAGTCTGGAGAGGGCAGAGCGGGCCACGTCCCCACATGCCCAGGCAAGCATCTGCAGCCCACGCTAAATGTGCTGGGAGGACTCAGAGCAAGAGAGTGGCCAGGTTTGATTTACATTTTCAAAATACCACTGGCTGCTCCGTGGAGGGGCAGAGCTCCTGGGTGACAAGAGGGAAGCGAGAATGGGGAGTTTTCCGTGATAACACAGGCAGGGGAGGACACTGGTTTAGACAGGGGTGAGAGAGGGAGGGTGAAAAGCAGCGGAGCCCAGAACATCATCTGAAGAGGCACCCAGGACTAGCTGCCGGGTTGGTTGTGCGGTGTGGAGACGGAAGCTGGTGCCATTCTAAAGAGTGTCAGAGAGACAGAGAGCCTCTTGCTGGTTGTTTTAGGAACAACAGTGTTGGTTAATAAATTCTTGCAGACACTCTGAATATAACTGAGACACCTCAGCTGACTCTAACAGCGTTATGGGCTGAACTATGTTCACGTCCTTCACTCCCCAGAAGTTTATGTGTTGAAGCCCTAACCACCAGTACCATAGAACTGGACTACACACTTGGAGATAGGGCCTTTTTTTTTTTTTTTTTGAGACAGTTTCACTCTTGTCGCCCAGGCTGGAGTGCAGTGGTGCAATCTCAGCTCACTGCAGCCTCTGCCTCCTGGGTTCAGCAATTCTCCTTCCTCAGCCTCCCAAGTAGCTGGGATTACAGGTAGGTGGCACTACGCCTGGCTAATTTTGTATTTTTAGTAGAGATGGGGTTTCACCATGTTGGTCAGGCTGGTCTCAAACTCCTGGCCTCAGGTGATCCACCCACCTCAGTTGGAGATAGGGCCTTTAAAGAGGCAATTAAGTTAAAATGAGGTCATGAGGGTGGGGCCCCAATCCAATCTGATTTGTGTCCTTATAAGAGGAGAGAATGTGGACACATAAAGGGACACCAGGCATGTGTGTGCACAGAGGGAAGACCATGTGAGGACACAGGGAGAAGGCGGCTGTCTAGAAGCCAAGGAGAGAGGCCTTAGGAGAAACCACAGCTGCCGGCACCTTGATCTCGGACTTCCAGCCTCCAGAACTGTGAGAGAAAAAAGGTCTGTTGTTTAAGCCCCCATTTATGGTATTATGTTAGAGCTGCCCTAGCACACTGACAGAGATAGCCTCCATTTTGCTTGGAGTCGCTATGAGTTGACAAAGTTAACCACAAGTTAGAGAGACCCCATGACCATATCAGCCACTGCAGAGACCTGAAGGCTGGCCATTGAAAAAACTACACCCTCCTACATCACACACACACACACAAAATTTGTTATTACACACACACATATTTGTTATTGGTTATAATCATAAAGTCTAACGATGAGCTTCTGTTTACTCCCAATTACCTTGGAACAACTTTTCTTTGAGCCTCCTCCTGAAGGGAATAAGGGAATGGTTGGTTGTTCCTGCTCCTACTTGGATTCCTGAGGATAGGACTGGCCAAGGACAGCCTGGAACAATCACAGCCTGCTGCTGTCATCGTGTAACAATTTGTTGCCTGTATTCTAGATGCAGAAAAATCTCACGGTTTATTTCAAGTAACCTCTATTAATATCCCACTCTGGCCCTCAAAAGATATTAAGAATCCAAAGGGAAATCAGAAACTCAATTGTGCTAGAAATAGCCAAACTGTCTCATTCAGAATGCATTCACCAAACAACTTCAAAGCAAAATGATGATGAAAAATAAGCCTTCCAACACCACAGTATTTCTCTTTTTGAATGTTTCTACCACATCTAAGAAAACAGATCTCACCATGGTTTAAAAAAAAAAAAAGAAAGAAAGAAATTGTACCTTGCAAACATAAAACTTCATAAAGAGAGTTCATTCTTGTGAATCACTCCTAATACATCCCTCTTACAAAAAAGGTTTTCTCTTACTGACCACTCTTCTTCCATCACTGACTGGAGTGGAAAATTACATTCCACTATGAAATATAATCCTGTTGATAGTAACACCTATTGAGGTTTTCATCAAATTGCTAGATGAGATGGTGCAATTAGGGACAGGCAGGGGGAAAACTACAAAGGTCACAGAGGACATCAGACCAAAGGAGGTAAAAACTGAAAAGATAATACCTTCTTCAAACCATTGCAGAAGCGTGTACCTGCTTGCCTGGTGACAGAGGCTTTCTGAAAATCAACCTGTACCCATAATTCTGCTTTCTGACTTTCACCAGAGGATTCATAAGAGCATCCTGAATCCAAATAACAAAATTAAATACACACTAACCACCTGTCCTTAATCGCTTCATGTAAATCTGTGGCATTAGAAACCGAAAACAAAAATTATCTCAGGGTCATGTTTTGCTATGCATTTAATGGATATCACTTCTGCATGCTCAAAGGGCAATGTTTTAATATTTTCCACAGTGTAGTTTACTATAAAAAATAATCTATAAATCATTCTTGTTTAAAACAAATTTTCTTTTTTCTCTAGGAGAATTAGTAACAGAATTTCAAAAAAGTTGAATAATTTCTAAAGATTATCTAAGATTTCAACTTCACTCTTTTAATGTATTTAAGGTAATAATCACTTACTTTGGTGATTATTTATAACATTAGCAGCTCTAAGAGGTCTTTAAGGGCCATTCTGATACACAAAAAAGAACCACATTTATAAGCATTCCTAAAATAATGCATTAGCTACAGAAGCAGCACATACTAAGATATCAGTTCTAATTTTAAATTCATATTAGACTTTAATAAAATAAGTCAAGGACCATTTTGCAATATCTAGAATAACCACTAAAAGAACAGTAATGTCTAACAGACAAGTTAGAAGAGGGGGAAAATGAAACAATTTTTAAAAATACATAATTCAGGCCGGGTGCAGTGGCTCAGGCTGGGTGCAGTGGCTCACACCTGTAATCCCAGTACTTTGGGAGGCCAAGGTAGATGGATCACAAGGTCAGGAGATCAAGACCATCCTGGCTAACATGGTGAAACCCCATCTCCACTAAAAATACAAAAAATTAGCCAGGCGTGGTGGCGGGCACCTGTAGTCCCAGCTACTCGGGAGGCGGAGGCAGGACAAAGGTGTGAACCTGGGAGGCGGAGCTTGCAGTGAGCCGAGATCGTGCCACTGCACTCCAGCCTGGGCAACAGAGCGAGACTCCATCTCAAAAAGAAAACAAACAAAAAAACATAATTCAAAAGAAGATAAGAAAGAAAAGGACTACAGAACAAGTAGAACAAACAGAAAACAAACAATAAGATGACAGGAAACAGAAGAACAGAAAACTGTGCTATAAAAACACTAACCAAACAAGAGCTGGCACATCATGCAAAATAGACTTTAAGACAAGATGCATTACTAGCAAAAAAGACGGACATTTAATAATAAAAAAGGGTCAATTTGCCAGGCTGATACAACAATCCTAAATCTGTATATATCCAATATAGCCTCAAATCTATAAAGCTGGCAGGACAAAAAGGAGAAATCAGCAACTCCAAATCACGGTGGGAAATTTTAACACACCTCTCTCAGCAACTGATAAGAACAGGCCATAGACGATGTAAACAATACAAATAACAAACTTAACTCAACTGTCTATATATGTTGTTGTTACATGACTGCATCTATATATGTTGTTAAGAAGGCATATTTTTTTCAAGTGCACATGAAACACTTATCAAAACCGACTTACTGCTGAGCTACAAAGCAAGCCTGAAAAAATGTCAAAGGACTTAGAGTGTTTTCTGATCACATAATGGAATTACTCTGGGAATCAATAACATTTTGAAAAAACCTCAAATGTTTATAAACAAAGTGATACATTTCTAAACAATCTATAGATCAAAGAAGAAATTACACTGGAAATCAGAAAATATCCTGAACTGAAAAATAACAAGGATATGACATAGGTAAATTTCTAGTCTTATGTGAATATATGCGATAAGAAGAGTAAAAATTAATGATTTACATATTGATTTTAAAAAGCAATAAAACAGAACAAGAAATTAAAGAAAGTAGGAGAAAAGGTCAGGCACGGTGGCTCATACCTTTAATCCCAGCACTCTGGGAGGCCGAGATGGGTGGATCACTTGAAGTCAGGAGTTCATGACCAGCCTGGCCAACATGGTGAAACCCTGTCTCTACTAAAAATACAAAAAATTAGCCGGGCATGGTGGCAGGTGCCTGTAATCCAAGCTACTCGGGAGGCTGAGGCAGGAGAATTGCTTGAACCTGGGAGGCGGAGGCTGCAGTAAGTCAAGATTGCACCACTGCACTCCAGCCTGAGCAACAAGAGCGAAACTCTGTTTAAAAAAAAAAAAAAAAAAAAAAGCAGAAGGAAAAAAAAGCAGAAAACACTGAAACAGGAAACAAAAAATAGAAATTAAGTCAAATGTTGACTTTTCAAAATATTAATAAATTTAATAAACCTCTGACAGGACTGATGAAGAAAAGAGCACAAACTGTCACCTTCAGGATTGAAAAAGGAGACGTAACTACGGTCCTACAGATATTAGAAAGCCTATATAAATATTATGCCAATATATTTAAGATTTTAAGTAAAATGGACTACTTCCTAGAAAAATACAACTTACAAAAATGACAGAAGGGAAAATCAATTGGTTCTATATCTATTTATAAAACTGAATATCTAATTAAAAACATTCTCAAAAGAAAACTCTACACCCAGATATCTTTATCAGTGAAATCTCCCAAATATGTAAGAAATAATATGAATCCTACATCGATTCTTCAATACAGGAAACAAAAGGAAGGGCCTTTCCTACATATTTTATGCTTTTAGCATAACCTTGATCCTGAAACCTGAGAAAAATATTATAAAAAAGAAAACTGATCAGCCTATATCTTTCATGAACATAAATATAAAATTACAAAATGAAAATAATAGTAAAACAAAGCCAGAGTCATAAAAAAGAATATTGTACTATAACCAAGGAAAAGTGAATATATATATATATATATATATATATATATATATATGTCAAAATACATGTAGGAGATTGTTATTGCAGCATTATTATAATACTCCCAACTGGAAAAGTAAAATGGAAATGTGATACATTCACACTACAGAATAGAAACAACAATGAAAGTGAACTACTATATAATGGTTAATTTTACGGGTGAACTTGGCTGGGCCATGGTGCCCAGATACCAGATATATGGACAAACATGATTCTGGATGTTTCTGTGAAGGTGTTTTGAGATGAGATTAACATTTAGATTAGTGAACTCTGAGTAAAGTATATTGCCCCCCACAGTGGGAGGCGGGGTGCTCATCCAATCAGTTAAAGGCCTTAACAGAACAAAAGGACTAGCCTGCCCCAAGCAAGAAGAAATCTGCAGCAGAAATCCTTTACACTTGAACTGTAACATCAGTTCATCCCTGGGTCTCCAGCCTGTCAACCCACCCTGGAGATTTTGGACTTGCCAGTCACTATAATTGTATGAGTCAATTTCTTAAAACAAACTTTTCCCTGTATACATATACATCCTATTGGTTCTGTTTCTCTGGAGAACTCTGTAGTCAATAAGCATTTCATAAACATAATGTTGAACAAAAGAAACCAGACATAAATGATGAAAAACATGCTTCCACTTATATAAAGTTCCAGACAAGCAAAACTGCTCTATGGTGATGAAGGTCAGCACGGTGGGTAACTTGGTGGGCCGTGGTGGTGCCTGGTGAATAATGGCTGGGGGGGGACATGAAGGATGCTTCCAGGTGTGCTGGTATTGTTCTATTTCTTGACCTGATAAGGGTGTGTTTATTTTGTAAAATTTCAGCAAGGTTTTGATTTGTGTATTTTTCTGTATGTATGTTATACTTCAATTTGAAAGGTATAGCTTTTTATTGATTATACCTCATACCCATTAGGATGGCTAGTATCAAAAACAGAAAATAAGAAGAGTTGGCAAGGATGTGGAGAAATCAGGACAGTTGTGCACTATTGATGAGAATGTAAAATGGTGTAGCCACTGTGCAGAACAGAATGGCAGCTCCTCAGAAAATTGAAAATAGAATTACCGTATGATCCAGTAATTCCACTTCTGCATATGTATCTAAAAGAATTGAAAGCAGGGTCCTGATGAGATATGCTCAATCATGTTCACAGCATCATCCTTCAAAATTGCCAAGATGGCAGCAACCCAAGTGTCCCTCAATGGGAAAATGAATAAACAAAATGTAGTCTATCCATACAGTGGACTATCATTCAACCTTAAAAAGGAAGGAAATTTTGACACATGTACAATATCGATGAACCTTCAGGACATTATGCTAAGTGAGGTAAGCCAATCATGAAGAAACAAATACTTAGAAACCTAGAGTAGTCGAATTCACAGACACCGAAAGTAGAATGGTGGTTGCCAGGGGCTGAGGGAAGAGAAAATGGGGAGTTGATGTTTGATGGATAGAGAGTTTCAGTTGTGCAAGATGAAAAGTGTTCTGGAGATGTGCTGCACAACAATACGAATATATTTAATATTTAATACCACTGAACTATACATGTAAAGATGGTTAAGATGGTAAATTTGGCGGGGCACGGTGGCTCACGCCTGTAATCCCAGCACTTTGGGAGGCCAAGGTGGGTGGATCACGAGGTCAGGAGATCGAGACCATCCTGGCTAACACGGTGAAACCCCGTCTCTACTAAAAATGCAAAAAAATAGCCGGGCGTGGCAGCAGGTGCCTGTAGTCCCAGCTACTCGGGAGGCTGAGGCAGGAGAACGGCATGAACCCGGGAGGCAGAGCTTGCAGTGAGCTGAGATTGCACCACTGCACTCCAGCCTGGGTGACTGAGTGAGACTCTGTCTTTAAAAAAAAAAAAAAAAGATGGTAAATTTTAAGCTATGTGCATTTTACCACAATTTTTAAAAGTTTAGTAAAGAAAACAATCAAAGCATAATAAAGATTGTATTCATACTTTGGATCATACAAAGGGATGAAGAAGAACACATTTAATTGTAGACCTTTTAAATGGGGCCTCTCACTGCTTTTCATTAGCTTACAGTTGTGAAAGAGCTTTGTGGATGGCAAAGTGCTAAACCGGAAGGCTTTTTAAACATTCCCCTTACTACCATCTTTACAGGATTGGTAATTAAAGTTTTAAGAAGGAGAAATAGGTAAAGGATGCTAATTTTCCTGGAAAAGGACATGATCATCAAAAAAATGAGAAGACTTAGAGCAGTTCAGTGGTGGTTAATTTTGTGTGTCAAATTGGCCCCGGTGTGTGCAGACTGAGCATGACCTCTGGAAGTGCCTGTGTGGGTGTTTCTGGAGGAGATCAGCACCTGAATTGGTGGACTCTACAAGGTAGACTGCCCTTACCAATGTAGGTGGGCATCATCTAATCTGTTGGGGGCCTGAATAGAACAAAAGGCAGAGGAAGGGGGAGTCTGCCCCCTTTTCCTGCCTGCCTGCCTGAGCTGGGACAGCTCATCTCATCTTCTCCCACCTCAGGCTGGGATTTATCCCATCAGCTGCCCTGCTTCTCAGGCCTTCGGACTAGCCAGTCTCAAGTCTCCGGCCTGCAGACAGCAGGTCGTGGGATTTCTCAGCCTCCACAATGACGTGAGCCACGTCCTCGTGATGAATTTCTCTATATATCTATATACACATCTATCGCTGTATCTATCCTGTTGGTTCTGTTTCCCTGGAGAACCCTGATGAATACAGAAGACTAGCGAACATTCTTCAATACCCATTTCCCTTTGGTCATTACCTTCTGTTCGCACTGGCTTCCTGTGTGAACACACCACAGTCTGTCAGCCAGAGGCCCTTGTGCCAACCATTCCCTCTGCCTGGACCTTACCAAAGAGGTCCAGACCACCCCTGTCAGAGCTGAGTTTAAAAATCATATCCTCAGAGTGGCCCTCCAGCAGCACCTCCCATTATTGTTTACCACAGCCCCCATGTGCTTAATTCCAGTAGTAATCACAATCTAATACACCAAAAAAACAGTATCTGTCTCTCCCATGAAAATGTGCACTCCATGAGAGCAAAGATATCGCTTTGTTTTCCCCTGGGTCCAGGTACATTGCTAGAACAATTCGATAAATATTTGTTGAATGAACAAATGAATCCATAAATGAATATATCATGAGTACATCTCACAGGATACTAACTTCAGTACTCTCATCTAGAAGGTAATAAGAACTAGAGACCTACAGGCAAAACTGTCCTGAATTTCCTTTCTACACGGCATCTCCTGAAGTGAGTGTTTTCCCCACATTATCCTGACATATATTTTTTCATGTTAACAAACCTCCTCCCATCCCAGCACCTGCTCAGCACCTAGTGCCCTTACCGGGTCTGACATGCCAGGATGCTGTGCTTTTACACAGCATTTCCTCCTGCTGGGGCCAGGGGCTAAGAAAGGCTGATCTGTCAGATCCTTGATGGTCCCTGAGCACAGGCCTTCAGGATGAGACTACAAGAGGACTAGAGGACATGCTTCCTATATCTGAGAAGGTTGGAATCTCGTGGATATATACAACTATGTCGTAGTTGAAATATTAAGTTTATCTACAGAATGATAGCTGTATATTGGAGTGATCCGAATACTTGATTTGGATGGTCTAGAAATCCTGGGGCACAGCAATATTTTACGTCTTCATCTGGGAGGTCCTAAGAAGGGTTTGCTTATGGAATAAAAGCCCTTATGATCTGTGCACAGCGATGCCTCTCTAGTGTTCTGAAGAAGAGACCTGCCAGGACACACAAAACCTACTTTCCTTGTGGAGGGCATGGAATCAAGACAGATCCCCGATCCAGTCCTCACTCCCTGAACACTGCCCAGCTATGCTAACTACATATTTATGCACCTACTATATACCAGGCACAGTTCTAAGAGCTGACAACATAGCCGTGAACAAAATGAAACCCCTGCCCACATGCTGTCCACATTCTGATAGGAAAAGATGGACAATTTGTAATCAGTACAACACAGTGTGCCCTCTGGACACAAGGGAGGCGCACAGAGAAAAAAATAAAGTAGGCTGAGGACAGAAGATCAGGGGATGGGTCCAGCCGGCCAGGGGCAGTTTCCTGCAAAGTGACATCTGAGCCAAGACCTAACGGAGGTAAGCCATGGCTTTCTGGGCGAAAACTATTCGCAAGCGTGGGGCCTGAGGGGGGAACACGATATATTCAAAGAACAGCACAGCGGCTGACGGGAAGGGCCCGACCAGCCACGCTAGGGGCACCTTCTATTCTGTGGGACATGAGAAACCCTGGAGGATCAGAATGAAGTGGAGGAAAATTAAAGCTGAGCTTTGAGTGCAACTATTTTAAGATGAAATAGAGCTCACATTAAGTCTCTTAAACTGCCACTGGGTTCTAATTTGATGATGAAATTTATCTCGATAAAGGACTCTGAGATCCTCACACGGTGGGTCCATATGTTGCGCTAATACCTAAATGTTCATTATTTTACACAGGTCCAGGGAACTTGGCCATCATCTCATTGCACCAGTTCTCCCTGCCCCACCCAAATTACAATGTAGGTGGTCACGTAGCAAACTACAACATGACTGGGATTGGAGCTCTAAAAGGTGCCATCAAGACGTGTTCCCCAACTTGACTGTGGCAGTCATTTCTCGGTATCCACCATTGCAGATCACATGCACACCTTAAATACACGCAGTTCAATTTGTCAGTTGTGCCTTAATAAAGCTGGGGGGAAAGGTGCCACCAAATGAAATAAAGAAGCGCTCCCCTCCCTTGCACCCTGCCAGCATTTCAGATCTGTCTTATCAAAACTCCCCATGCTTGTGTTTAGACAGAGGAAAGAAAAATGATGGGGAGCCAGATAACGTGAGAAAACTACGGAAGTGCACTCCAGTGTCTGAACTTCCGTTCTGGAAAGGAACGGGCAGCGCTCAGCCTCGCAGCCCACCTGGACACCTGGCATCAGGACCACCCTCTGCCCTGGTCTGCATGCAATGCCATGCTGGGCTCAGACACACTCCTGTAACAGCACAGCTCTCGTGAGTCCCTGATCGTGGTGTCTGCTACACGCCCACACCCTTTTGGAACTGTCCTCTGACTGACTGGGCTAAAAAAAGCTTTGATAAACCCCCAGGATCAGGGCTGGGCTGCTGTTCTTCTGAACATAAACACTGGTCAGGAGGTGATTACAGTTCAAGCAGAGGGGAGCAAAGTCCCATTTTCCCAGCCCTAGGATTAGATGGCAAAGTAATATCATGGGCAATTTTTACCCTCATACACCCACACAAATTCCTGACCTCCTTGTTCCCTAAGGCCCCCTTCCTGGAGCCATCTACGTGCCTGCCTTTACTCTGCACCGGGACTCCAGTCTGTAAGAGGAGAATCATTTATGAATAAACCCATGTTGATTTATGTTCCCTTCAAACGTGAATAGAACCCAATCATCTGTTTCTTGTGTTTTCCAACTCCAAGAAAAAACATTTCTTGGCTGAGGCTGTCTTGTTTCTGGCCAGATTTTCCTATATGATGTCTATGTTCTCTCGTGATTAATTCAGAGATATCAATCTACAACTACAGGAAAACCTCAATGGCTTTACTTAATTGGAGCACCAGGAGGATGTGGTAAAGGACCACAGTGCTGGCTCTTCTAAGCGCATGTGGGAACCAAAGGACAGAGGATGGGGAACTGGACTCTGGGTACCCATGAGGGCTTCAGTACAGAAGACCCGTGAGGACAGTGGTTATGTGCCAGTGCAGTGCAGTATTAAAAATTAGTATTTGCCTGCCTTTGCTCTGACATGAGTTAAATCCTTCTTATCTAGATTACAATAAAATTTGACCCCAGGTTTACATACACTAGCATCTTTTATGATGTTCCCAATCTTGCTTTAATTATGGAGAAGCTCATTATAAGATAGTCTTATAGGAAAAACCTGATCACAGAGGGGAACACAATAGTGAAGCACCAATACTTTTCATCAAAAATGTTCAAGTATTGGCAATTTCATGTGTTTTGACATAATACCAACTAGCCCTCACCTAACCACAGGTTACAGAGTGCCTGGAGCTGCTAGAATAGGCACAACTGTTCTCACCATATGCAAAGCTCATCCTCCTCCAACCCTCTCAATACATCATTACCAATTATCAAATCGTTACATCTTTATGAAAAAGACTTGGCTTATATGAGAAAGGCAGAAGTGCCACCCTTTCACAAAATTATGAAGGGATGCCAAATAAGGCTAGCACACCTGCCACCTTTTGCATTTACTGGAAGAGCTCTTATGCATGGACCCACTTGGTCTGTCTCTTAGTCACAGAAGGGGGCATGGGGCAGCCTGGCTCGGAACACCTGTGCCTGTTGACAGTGGACGTACTGGCCTGCCAGAGACTGAGGAGCAGAACCTCAAGGCATTGGGAAGTGGGGCTGAGGCTCTGGCTGCTGGGCCAGCTGATGCATGGGGAAAGGGTATGCACGGTTTCCAGAATAGGAAAAAGGTTTAGGAAATTAACAAGTGGAAAAATATCTGGAAAACGGAACCAGGTACAGTCCCCGCCCTCAAAGAGCAGGTGCTTAGTCTAAAGAAGTGGTCTATGCCTGGGTGCCCACTGCTCCAGACAGACTTAGGAACTCCATAATATGTATACGGAAAAAGTCGTGAGTTTCCACTTGCTTTTTATTCTGGGGCTAGAGGCGTGGGGGATGGATGAAATCACATTCTTAGCCTCTTATTTAGCAGTACAGGCAAGTAATTATTTTCAGAGTTGTTGCAAAACAGAAAGGGGACAAAAACGTTACATGTTGATGGATTACATTGGAGGAGTTCCTGTTGTGACCCTTGAGGTAGAAAGCAGACCTGCGTAAAATAAACAGTCTGAGAGCTGAATGGGCAAAGGATATGAACAGTCAATTCACAGGAGGAAACAGAACCAGTAAACAAGCACATAGAAAGATGTAATAATCTGTAGTCAGGGACACAGCTGAAAAAAATGAGAATGTTTCATAAAAGAAGGGTGGGCCGGGCACGGTGGCTCATGCCTGTAATCCCAAGCACTTTGGGAGGCCGAGGCGGGCAGATCACAAGGTCAAGAGATCGAGACCATTCTGGCCAACATGGTGAAACCCCGTCTCTACTAAAAATACAAACATTAGCTGGGAGTGGTAGCGCGTACCTGTAGTCCCAGTTACTCCGGAGGTTGACGCAGGAGAATCGCTTGAACCCAAGAGGCAGAGGTTGCAGTGAGCCAAGATCGTGCCACTGCACTCTAGCCTGGCAACTGAGAGAGATTCCATATCAAAAAAAAAAAAAAAAAGAAGAAGAAGGGTGGCAAGGTACCCCTTTTGGGGAGCCTCAGACCCTAAGTCAGTTGGTTGCATTTGACAGGCGTAACGTGAGAAGCACTGGATGAAGCACAGTCCAGGTGCTCAGAAATGACAATTACCAATGGGCCAGGTGCACAGCAGAGATCAGTGTTAGGAGTCAGACCTGCAGGTGTTGCACTGGAGTCCCAGGCAGGCACTGGCCCCCATGCAAACCCTCCAGGCCTCAGTGTCTTGACTGTGAAATGGAATCGTAACAAGTGCATACCTCACAGGGATCCTAGGTGGCAAATGAAATGGGGGACCAGGGTGGACAGGCAGTGCAAGTAGTGGTTAAGAATGCTAACTCTGGAATAAGATGACCTGGGTTCAAATCCTGCCCCCTCCTCCAACTTAGCTGTGAAACATGGGCAAGTTACTTCACCTCCAGATGCCTCAGTGACTCCATCCAAAAAATGGGGACAGTCATAGTATGTGCTTCACAGGGTTTATGTGAGGATGAAATGCATTCACACTTCTAGGCAGTGCCGTACTTACAGCAGCGCCTGGCACAGGACAAACACTACGGAAAACAGTGCCTGACACAGAACAAATGCACTAAGAGCATTTTCTTACACACACACCCGGAAACCACTTGCTCTAGTGACTGGCACAGAGTGGGTGTGGCATAAATGGTGGGAGAAATTCATCATAGCCTTTTCCCATCTGGGGGTGTGCTGAGATGCTGGAAAAGAGGATCATCAAAAAAGGAAGAAAATATTCCTTAGCTCTTAAGCCCTAAGAAAGTGCTTCACAGCCTTTCCTTGACCATGAAAAATACAGGAGCAACACCTGCAGAAAGAATAGAATCCTAGTAATTTTGTGTTCTGAATAAAGCTGAGTTTGACCTTTGAGCAAATTACTGGCTCTCTGCTAAGAGTGTGCAGACCCATCTATTCATCACAGACTTCAGTGTCTGGGAATGAGCCCTGGAGCCCAGGCTCTGCAGGTTGTTGCTGTTATATAAGCCGGCGCAGGAGCTGTGCTGAGAAAGGGAAACTGTGCAATCTGCTCAGGTTCCCAGGAGGGCCAGGCTCCCTGTCCCACCTAAGGAGTTGACTTCTTAACTGGCAGCAGATTCAGGCATGCACACTGCCTTCGCCGGCCACTGGAAGGGCACTGCTCCCAACACCCACTCACACAGTGCCCGGACGGCTCTGATGGGGGCCACTGGGCAGGCTGCCCCAAGCAGTTGGGGACCTGTGGTGTCAAACAAGCTGACCACTCCCCGGCAGGGGCAGAATATATGTGTGGTCCAGCTGTGAAAAGGGGAGTCTGGGGGTCCCCCACATAGCCCATCTACGCAGATGTAGGCCATGATCCCCAGATAAGGATGCCTCAAGGATTCTCCCCAAGGAGCAGAGGGGGCCCCGCCTGGAGGTCACCTGCCCTCGGAGCAGGTAGAGCAGGTAGATCAGTGCTGATATATGTGGAGGGTGGACTCTGAGCACTTTCTGTCTGTGGACTCATGTCCTCATCCCCGGAGCCCTGTGAGGTGGCTATTACAAGCCCCATCCAACAAGTGGGCAAACTGAGGTACCCATGGCCATGCTACCAGGGAGCAGCAGTGCCAGGAAGACCAAGTGTCCGACCTTCTTAACCTCTAAGCTCCAACAGGTGACCTCCAGTATGAGCAGAGGCCTTCCTGCCCTCCAGAAAAAGTCAAGAGTCTCCATAGAGTCTCCGTAGCTCCGGGGTTCCTCCTGCTTCCTTTGAATGAACGACTGGGAGGGAAGGCTGAAGAGACCCACAGGGGCCCAGGGACTGACGCAGGGAACCCCCTCACTGGGGAAAGAGAGAAAGAGTTGGCTAAAGTTGGAAGAACTCAAAGTGCAAGCAAGGCTATGGCTCCTCTATGACCGAGACAGCCTCCTTGCCCGCTGGAGCCTCGGCTGAGGACCTTCTCGAAGGCTCTGCTTTCTATATTCTCTCCATTCCCTGACCACGGCAGGCTGGGTTCTCGTAAGGTTTAGAGCAGTCTCAGGGACAGGAGCAACCGCTGCTGCCATGCAGAGGATGCAGAAAGTCTTCTGTTAGAAGGACTGGAAAATACATTCGGACTCGTATGGGCATTTCCTGATGATATTGGAACACTAACACAGTGCCTCATGGCGCTTTCCACTTCGACAAAGGGCCAGGGACTTTGCCTCCCTGCCTTTATCTTGCGAGAACCTTTACACTGTGGAGTGAAGGAACTCGGCTGGAAACTCAACAACTGCACAGCCCTTGGTTGGACCCACACTAGGGAAGGCGTCCGCGAGGCTCGGGCTTGCTCACTGTGCTGTGCGTTGGTCTGCACACACTGGGACTTCGGTGATAACTTACAGAAGGGAAATCGGAGGGGAGGAGTAAAGTAGGGGTCGGACAGCGATGCCAGCTTGAGACAGAGAGTAAGAATCCTGGGCTCCCAGTTTCAGTTTCATCATGAACTTGCTGTGTGACGTGGGCTCAATCTCAGCATCTCTGGGCATAGCGAGTGGTCACCCCGGCCTTTCTAGCATTCATATCTTACCCTGCCATGAATGAGTGAGGAACCTGTGCAGCCCAATTCTGTGGCTACCAGCCACGTGGGGCTATTTCAATGAAAATTAGCTAAAAGTAAACACTCCTTGGTCGTACTAGCTACATTTTAAGTGCTCGATAACGTGTGACGATTTAAATGAAAATTAATTAAAATGAAAAAAAAAAAATTAAAAGTTCAGTTCCTCAGTCAAAGCCACCACATTTCAAGCACCCAGTGGCCACAAGTGGCCAGTGGTTACTACAGTGGACAGGGTGGATACAGGACATTCTCACCACCGTAGGGAGATCTCCATGGGGCAGCATCGAGACCGTGCTGATGGAGATGTGGCTCACAGAACATTCGGGAAGCTGCTTCTTTAAAGAAGAATTGTGTGTCAGCTTGGAGCCTATGTAAAAGTAATGAAAGAAAGCTA
The DNA here is from genome assembly GCF_003255815.1 of Theropithecus gelada. Lineage (NCBI taxonomy): Eukaryota > Metazoa > Chordata > Mammalia > Primates > Cercopithecidae > Theropithecus > Theropithecus gelada. Next base: position 28,224,893 of record NC_037670.1, on the reverse strand, counting down.
GATGTGTCTATTGGGGTAACTAGGTCTGTTACAGGGAAAGTCATCAAGGTACATGAAGGTGAGATAAAATACCATATTGCCACACCCAGGCTATGGTCAGTGGCGAAAGACTAGCATGTTTCCATAAGATTAGAATACCCATCTGCTGCCTCTATAGTTTAATGTTGAAATGCAACTTGGAGTATTATAAACAAGACGGAAAAATCATCGTTATTTGCAGGTGATATGATTTTATACCTAGAAAATGCAAAAGAATCAACTATTAGAAATAGTCAGAGGCTTTAGTACAGGTGGTTGGTTACAAAGTTAATACATAGAAACAATAATTTTCTCTACATAGAAGTAAAAATAAGAGTAATTTTAAAATCCCATTTTAAAATAATTTCTTACATTTACATAAAAATGTTCATATTGAAGAAAAAAACATAAGTACAAACTAAAGAAATAGATGGGGTCTATATAAAGAAAACTTCAAGCCTGTACTGAGTAGCAGAAGAGATGGCTTACGTAAGTAGAATAACACCATAGGAACCTAAGATACGAAGACATCAACTCTCCCTAAGTAACTATAAAGCCAAAGCAATCTCACTCAAAATATCAATGGGCTTGGATGTTCCATTTTCATTTTCTTTCTTGTAAGGGAGTAGAGGATAGTTTGAAAGTAACAGAATACTTCTGGAGTTCCCAAAGAAGAAGAAGCAAATGATACTAGCCAGGAAAACAAATACTGAAAAAGAAGAATAGGAGAATTCACTGTATTAATTGTTAAACCAGGCTAAAAATGTAAGGTCACAGTCATGAAAACAGTATGAAACTGGCTTAGAAATGAACAAAAAGATCAAGAGAAGAATCCTGATGGAAGAGTATATTTGGTCATTTAGGTGGTATTTCAAATCTTTAAAGAAAGAGCACTGCTTAGTAAACAATATTGGAACACCCCACAGGTAACATGCAAACAAGAAAACCAGAAATCTAACTCACTTCTCATACCAGAATATCCAGTGAATTAAAGGCAAACATCAACAACGAACTGTAAAAGTTCTAGAAGAAAACCTACTCCTATACATCTTGGCCTAAGTATGAGACAACCTCAGAAGAAAGGAAGGCAACATTTCTGCATCTGAACTACAAATAAAAATAATACAAATTTCTATGGAGTAAAAGCACCATAAAATCAAATGGCAAACTGGAGAAAATATCTGTAATATATGCAGTAAGGTACTAATTTCCTTAATAAGCAAACAACTTACATATTCCTAAGTACAGATGACAAACTCACCAGAAAAGTAGCGCAAGATATACACAATCAGTTTACAGAGGAAAAAAAAAGCAACTGACTAATAAGCATATTGGAGAGTCAGCTTTGTTCCTAATTAAGGAAAAGCAAATTCAAACAAGGAGATACTATTTTACATCTATCAGAGATCCTGGCAATGATTCAAAATGATTTCTAATTCCCCAGTACTGGCGAGAATGTGGGCAGAGAGGAACTCATGCAATGCTGGGGGTAATACATTAGTATAAACAGTTTGCAGAGCAAACTGACAATATCTATCAAAACGTAAAGTAACCATACTTCTGGCTCAAAAATTCCACTTCTAGCAATGTATCTTACAAATACATTTACATAAGAAACAAAGAATGCTGTTTGCAACATTATTTATAATAGGGAAAAAACCTGGAAACAACCTAAATGACAATCGATAGGAATAGCTGGTTGAGTTGTGTTATGATCTAATCATGAATCATCAGGTTGTCATCAAAAGAAATGCATTAAATTAGCTGGGCGTGGTGGCAGGTGGCTGTAATCCCAGTTACTCAGGAGGCTGAGGCAGGAGAATCGTTTGAACCCGGGAGGTGGAGGTTGCGGTGAGCTGAGATCACGTCACTGCACTCCAGCCTGGGCGACAGAGTGAGACTGTTTCAGAAAAAAGAAAGGCATTGAGTCTACTGACGAGATATCCACAACATGTTAAAAAGCCAAGTAGCAAAATATAGTATGCAATCTAATACTATGTAATGTAAACATGCAGATGGTACGTATTTAAGTGCATTTATCTTTCCAAACACACCACATATGTTTACACGTGTGTGTGAAAGGGTACACATACACTCAACAGAGGCTATCCCTAAAGAAGGGTTAAGAGAAGATGGGGTACCAACTATTACTTTGATAGTTAATTACGCCTCTGTGATTTGAGGCATAATTAACAAAGTGATAGTTGGTTATTAAAAAATCATCTAATGAATGTGACAATCTATAGTTGGTGCTGACTATCAGCAAATGGTACTTACTATGAGTTGTGCTCTTCAGGCATTTCTCCCCAATGCCATTAAATAGCCTTGTGGGCAGCAAGAGCAATAGGTGGAGACCTATTGCAACTGGAGGGTAACTTTTTGCTTAAGTCAGCTTGTAATGGCTGTGTTGTGTTCTCTGGCTAGAAGGGTAGATAAGGGACAAGTAACCCTGAACCTAAAGCACAGAGAACTGGCCCTAACAACCACGAGTCTAAATCACTCTATGCTAAAGCCCCTCACTCCGATCTTCAGTCCCTGGTACCTCCCTATGACACAGGTGTGGCTCACAGTACCATCACTGGGGACAGACTGCTGGGTGGCATGCTGCTGCAGGGCTGAGAGTCGCGTTTTTAAAGGTTAGTTCATTTAATTAAAAGCACAGCAGGGTGCTGCCTACTTTCATTAAGAAAGGTCATCTTCCCCAGCATAATCTAATGGAAACCAGGGCAGCATTCAGAGATAGGAACTATCACAACTTGATTTTGCCCTCTTAGGGCAAGATACGGCAAAGAATGACCAGCCACCTCCTAGCAGGGTGCTCAGGCTGGCTGGTGCAGTAGGTGGAGATTTAGCAGATGACAATGTATTTCTGAAAAAGTCTGTTTTTCCTCTAAAAGGCATTCTAGCAACCAGGAGAGAGAAGGGAGAAAGGAGGGGGAAGTGGAAGGTCAGGAGAGAGGGAGAGAAAGGAAAGGAGGTGAGGAGACAGGAGAAAAACCTCACCACTAAGCATTAGCATTTATTTCTCAGTTACAATATTTTTATTTTAAATTATGCTAAGAAGCCTAGGATTTCTTTCTTCAATAATAATGATTTTTATGGTTTATAGTTCATGAGGCCTTCATATTCATTATGTTGAGATTTATTTTCCAAAAAGTGTTTATAATCTTAAGTTTTTTGCAACTTTGTAGCAAAGCTCATTTCACATTAAAACATCCTTTTAGCAAAGTCTCAACATACTATAGTGAAATTAATACAGGCTTTTCTAAGCATTTATAAGTGTTAATAAGCCTTGCTAGTCTGCTGGCATAGCATATATGGTGCTACGGTATTCTGAATATTCAGCATCTAAATCTGCTCATTTCATACACACATGCACATGAGTTCACAAACACACATGCCTGCAGGCACATTTTTTAAGCTGCAGAACCCACTGGCCTGAAAAAATACACACAGTTTCTGAAAGTGCCTAAGTTACTCATGGGAAAATAAAGTTTGCTGTTTAATAGACTGAACAATATTTTCACGTTCATGATGGTTTTTTACTTCCACTCATACACAAATATTTATTAAGTGCCTACTATGTGGCAGGCACTGTTCCAGGAACAGGTTAAGCAGCTGCAAGCAATGTAGACACTGTAATCTTTGCATTTTAATAAAATTGCTAACTCACACTAACCACTTACCATAAGCCTGATATTATTGTAAGCTCTCTATTTGTATTATGTCCTTTCATCCTCACAACACAACCCCAGGAGGCAGGGGCTTTTATAATCCCACTTGAGAAACCAGGAGTCCTAAGAACAGAGAAGTTAAGTTACTTGCCCAAGGTCACACAGCCGGTTGCTGGCAGAGCTGGGATTTGAATCCAGGCCAACCCTCCTGACTGCTGTACATTGCTGTAGCTTAACAAGAACAACTCTAAACTAAGGTGGGTGTCCATCCATAAAGGTGAATGCTGTCCACATTCAGCATTCAGAGATAACAGTGATCACAAGTGTAGGTATACACACCTTCACACTCACTGCACTCTCAGCTGAGCCATGAAAATTACTAAGATTAATAAGCAGCAACAAACCCTGCACCTAGGGAAAAGAAAATAAATACACAGAAAAATAAGCAAAAATCAAACAGTGACCTAATATAAAACCGGTAACAACATACTCATTGACATGAAAACAAGATCCTTGATAAAGACTAAATAAATATTTTCTGAGTATCTCCTGTCCTCGATACGATCACAAAGGTTACTATGCTACGTGCAATTCTCATAGCATCCTAGTAAGCCACCATCTGGCCCTCTTTACAGACACAAAGCTGAAGATGCTCAGAATCTCAGGCACAGCCCTGAAGGCAGCCAGCGGCGTCCACTTCATTCCAAGCCACAAATGCAACACAGAATGTTCTATGCTAAAGTCACCCCCACAACCAACAAGCGCTCTACCCCACACCATTTCACCCTGTATCTAGTTTGAAAGATACATCTCGAATTCAGCTATTCTAGAAAGTGATACCAATGTCATGTACCCCGAATCACTTTCCAGACACCTGCAGGTGTTTCCAGGCAGTTCATGAACTGTAACACAGCGAATTTTTCTGAAGGGTGGTCTGTTTTGAGGAGCTGCACAGCAGTTGCACTGATTGCGGACCAGCCCTGAGAACCACAGGTTGGGTGCATGTGAGGGAAGCTGTACAAATTCCCCAGAATCGTGACTCCAGCCCAGAACACTGTCACTACTGGACCAGAGCGGTGTAATTCTGGAATCATCCGGGTGACCTGCCTACTAGCAAAAGCTTTTCCTTCTTAATCTACTGAGTCACCTAGTATCTGAAGCCCGCTCAGAAAATTCCCATTATCTCTGAAATAAAATGTTTTCATCTGAGTTCTCTCTCTATATTTCTTTATGCTGATTTTTCATATTTCATATTCTTTTCATGATAATGCTGACAATTTCAGTCATCTTCAGGAGGAGGGTCATTCCTTTCAAAAGTCTCCCCCTCAGGTGGTCTCGCTCCCCTACTTGTATTCTAAACAAAGGGGGCAGCATCTCCCAGCAGCAGGGAATAGGTCCACTCCGGAAGCGGCTTTCTCACCTGCATGGTTTCTGCTGGAGGGAGAGGGGTGTTCTCCACTTGAAAGGTTCAATTACACACTTATCTTTATAATAATAGCTTCTCTGCAGCACAAGGCATGACTTCTCCCTTCTGAAAGTGCACTTTGCCTTTGATGCCTGAAATAAAGTGTAAGTCAACCAGCAAGCTCCACTGCAGAACACACATGAAGTTACTGCCCCCCAGCGGTGACCACTGGTCTTTGACCAGCATTGGACTAGCCCTAGGTGCAAAGCTCTCAGGCCCCTCCACAAGCTGGAGACTGCTCTCCTGCAGCCCCCTACCTGCAGCCTGGGACAGCCTTCCCCGGCAATGTTACCGGGTACCCCTGGTCCAGCTGGCTTGGACTCCCGAAGTCCTCCCGGTTTATATGCTCCGGGTTCTTTTGGATGGCTCTGGGAAAGGGGAGAACATTATTCGTCAGAGAATTAAGTGGGCAGAGTAAAACCAGCAGGCTGCAAGAAAAAAAGACCTGCTTTTGAGTTCTGCCAATATCTATCGAGCACCCTTGAGGACATTTCGTCACCCTTCTCAGCACGAATTTCTCATTGAAGAGATGAAAGGCACAGCCTCAGAAGAACCTTCTTGCCCCAGGACTTCGAGAGCCCCAGAGTCGGATATCCAGTTACCCCGGGATTCCACAGTGCTTATTATTTTTACAAAGGGTGAAGAAGCTTCATCTACGAAACGGGGAAATAATAGTATATGTCTTAGAAGGTTGTAAGGAGGATTCAAAGAGGTGATGTACTTAAAATATCTGGCACAAGTGGTAAGTGTTAAGTAAATAGGGGACCTATAATTGATTATATAATTACTAATTATAATTTATCATTCAAGCTTCAGAGTGGGAGGGGTTGCTACTAATGATTTTCCTTGGATGACAGGCATAAACCAGGATGGACAAAGTGGGATGAGACATGTCACCTTATCAATCAATATTGCTATCATGACATTTGGAAAAGTCTTCAATGACTGGCAGACGTTTTGAGAAACATTTTACTCAAGTAATCTGGCATTGTGAGGCTATTTTTGGGAAATCTTCAAGCAGTAACCAGACAGAATCCATCTTGGGGTCACTTTTTTTTCTTTCTGAGACGCAGCTTGCTCTGTCATCCAGGCTGAAGTGCAGTGGCACGACTTTGGCTCACTGCAACCTCCGCCTCCCGGGTTCAAGCAATTCTCCTGCCTTAGCCTCCCGAGTAGCTAGGATTACAGGCACCCACCACCACGCCTGGCTAATTTTTGTATTTTTTAGTAGAGATGGGCTTTTGCCATGTTGGCCAGGCTGGTCTTGAACTCCTGACCTCAGATGATCTGCCTGCCTCAGCCTCCCAAAGTGCTGGAATTACAGGGATAAGCCACAGCACCCAGCCATCTTGGGGTCATTTAAATCATCCCTGACACACAGTTCATCTCAGATCAGTACTGCATATGTTTCCAAGACCCATTGAAGACACAAAGTTTAAGTGACTGAAATGTATCTCCTCTCTAGCCAAATGCTGGACAAAACAGCGTATGGGTGGAAGCCAGAGAAGCTGTATGGAAAAGAACTAGAATCACACTGAAGAAATGCTCTTTTTTGAGCAGATTCCTATTTGGAAAAGTCGGATTTACCTTATGAGGGTGTGGGGAGTGAGAGGCAAGTGGGCTCTGAGTTCCATGAAGGGAGAGGTGGTGTCTGTCATTCACCAAGATCTGTCTAGGGCTGTGCCCTCCTTACACTGGGGAAGTGGGCTGCCAGCCTGGGGTCCTGCAGCTGGTTTTGCAACCAGCACAGTGCTCAGAACATAGGTAGCACCCAAAAGGTATGTGTTGAATAAATGAATGAATGAATGGAATGATGGAGCCAGGATTCAAATCTGGGTCTGCCTGGCGCCAGTGTCCAGGCACTGCCTTCCACCTGAGCACCAGGGTGCCACCTGCCTGGCACGCCATTGGCACGCATAAACATCCATTACATATATGTGATAGTTAATATTAAGTGTCAACTTGATTGGATTGAAGGATGCAAAGTGTTGTTCCTGAATGTGTCTGTGAGGGTGTTGCCAAAGGAGATTAACATTTGAGTCAGTGGGCTGGGAAAGGCAGACCCACCCTCTATCTGGGTGGGCACCATCTAATCAGCCGCCAGAATAAAAGCGGCAGAAGATTGTGAAAAGAGTAGACTGGCTTAGCCTCCCAGCCTCCATCTTTCTCCTGTGCTGGATGCTTCCTGCTCTCGAACATCAGACTCCAAACTCTTCAGCTTTGGGACTCAGACTGGCTTCCTTGCTCCTCAGCTTGTAGACAGCCTATTGTCGGACCTCACCTTGGGATTGTGTGAGTCAATACTCCTTAATAAATTCCCCTTTAACTCCCCTTTATATATATCGATCTATCCTATTAGTTCTGTCCCTCTAGAGAACCCAAATACAATATAAATACATGACGGAAAGAATGAAGAGTCGTAACTCATGTGAATCTCGGTTTCCCATAGGTAAAAATACTCTCTTCACAGAACTGTCCTAGGATTGAAATGAGATGTGAAAGGTATATGAAAAATTCACTTGCATTAAGGCCACACTTTAAGATGATGAGCAGCAGCTGGGCACAGTGGCTCACGCCTGTAATCTTAGCACTTTGGGAGGCCGAGAGGGGTGGATCACAAGGTCAGGAGTTCGAGACCAACCTGGCCAACATGGTGAAACCTCATCCCTACTAAAAATACAAAAATTAGTTAGGCGTGGTGGCAGGCGCCTGTAATCCCAGCTATTCAGGAGGCTGAGGCAGGAGAATCACTTGAACCTGGGAGGCGGAGGTTGCAGTGAGCCAAGATCGTGCCATTGTACTCCAGCCTGGGCAGCACAGCAAGACTCTGCCTCAAAAAGAAAAAAAAAAAAGATGATGAGCAGCACAGGCTTTAGAGTTAGCTGAAACTGGGTTTGAGTCTAGGGACCAACAGTTCCTTACCTATGTGACCTCAGACAGGTTACTTGGCCTCAGATTCCTCCCCTGTAGAATGGGGATGATAACAGTACCTATGCCACAGGGTTCTTGTAAAGATAAAATGATATATATTGTGGAGTCCTGATAAGTAAACAACAATGAGAAAAGGGCCCCAGATGGGGGAGAGCAATGAACAGCAATTCTGAGAAATGGCTAATCACAAACAACCCCCAGGCACGGTGACCTTGTTCAGCACATAGTCCCCTCCAGCACAAGCCTATAGAGCTTCCTTCCAGCCTCTGCTGCTTGGCAGACAGCCCCTTCTCTGCTGTGCTGCCTGTTGCACCCCTGCAACATATTTTCATACTTTCTCTAATAAATCTGGCTTTCTTTACCTACAACTGTCCTGGTAAATTCCTTTACTGCCTGTGACACTGGCCCCAGCTAGGTGCACCCGTGACATGTATTACATAAACAGGGTACTTAATATACAAAATAAAGCAGTTCATATTAATGAAGAGAAACTATTTTATTATCTTTAAAGCACAAAGACTAACAAAAATTAAAGGTGATTATTAAGGACTAAACGCTTGCATCCCCCAAATCCAAATGCGGAAGCCCTAATCCCCAGTGTGGCTTTATTTGGAGATGAGGCCTCTAAGGAAGTAATTAGGCTAAAGGAGGTCGGAAGGGTGGGGCCCCAATATAATAGGATTAGTGTTCTTATAAGAAGAGACACCAGAGAGCTTGCTCCTCTCTCCACACACAGAGGAAAGACCACGTAGGGACATGGGGAGAAGGGGGCCATCTGCACCCCAGAGGAGAGGCCACCAGAAACGGACCATGCTGGGACCTTGACCTCAGACTTGCAGCCTCCAGAACTGTGGGAAATGCATTTCTGTTGCTCAAGCCTCCTAGTCTGTGTTTTTTGTTATGGCAGCCTAAGAAGATTAATACAGTGATAAAATAAGACAAGTTATTGTTATGTTGAGGAACTTTATGAATTAAATAACATTTTTGTCTCTGAATTGTGAATTCAGGCTGACCTCAAATATCTCTCTCTTTGGCATTAATTATGATTGCACATGGGAATTTCATGTGGCACCTGCTGAAATTAGTAACTAAAGGAAAAGTACTGGACCTTTCCAAGTTATAAAAGGTTTAGTTTCCCGAGTTCTTTGTTCAGAAATATGGCAGGTAACTGTTCTTGATACTTAGAAACTTAGTAACCTAGCTATAGTCCTCTCAATGAAGTGTTCCATGTTAAACTGTAGCGGCTAAAACTGTATTCTTTTATGCAGCTGAAGCTAAAAAGAAAAAAATCAGATTAGAAAAAAAATCCTCCCCCCCCCCCCCGCAAATAAGTCTTTTTAATAATGTCAGAGATTCGTTTGCATTTGCTCCCTTTTTTTTTTTTTTCTTTTGAGACAGAGTCTTGCTCTGTATCCCAGGCTGGAGTGCAGTGGTGCAATCTCAGCTCACTGCAACCTCTGCCTCCAGGGTTCAAGCGGTTCTCAGCCTCAGCCTCCTGAGTAGCTGGGACTATAGGCGCACGCCACGGCGCTGAGCTAATTTTTGTGTTTTCTAGTAGAGATGGGGTTTCACCATGTTGGCCATGCTGGTCTCAAACTCCTGGCCTCCCAAAGTGTTGGAATTATAGGCATGAGTCGCCACGCCCGGCCTTAGAAAGAAATCTTCCTATGCATTTCTAAACACGGATTGTTCCACAGAAGTCAAAAAAGTTTACAAAGAAAAACGTGCACTAACGAATATCTATCTGTGGTAGGCAGCCTATAGCAGGGGTTGCCAACTTCCAGGCCACAGACCAGTGCCAGTCCATGGCCTGTTAGGAAGCAGGCCGCACAGCAGGAGGTGAGTGGCGGGTGAGCCAGCAAAGCTTCATCTGTGTTTACAGCCGCTGCCCATTGGTCACATTACCGCCTGAGGTCTGGCGGCAGCACAGTCCCATAGGAGCATGAACCCTATTGTGAACTGTGCATGTGAGGGATCTCGGTTGCCCGCTCCTTATGAGAATCTAATGCCTGATGATCTGTCACTGTCTCCCATCACCCCCAGAAGGGACCATCTAATTGCAGGGAAACAAGCTTAGGGCTTCCACTAATTCTACATTATGGTGAGTTGTATAATTATTTTATTATATAATAATAGAACTAAAGTACACAGTAAATGTAATGCATTTGAATTATCCCAAAACTAGCTCCCTGCCCCCTGGTCTGTGGAAAAACTGTCTTCCATGAAACTGGTTCCTGGTGCCAAAAATGTTGGGGACCACTGGCCTGTAGGATGGCCCCCAGAGATCCCCATGTCCTGGTATTCATGTCCTTTTGCAATTGCCTCTCCCTGAGTGAGATTTGCACTTACCAACTCACTTCTCAGGAATAGAGTACAGCGAAAGTGATGGGATATCACTGAGATTAGGCTACAAAAAGATGGTGGAGTCCATTCCATCTGGCTTGCTCTGAGGGACACCTGCCACCATGCTGCAAGCCACCTACGGAGAGGGTGCAGCATCTGCCACACAAGTGAGCCTGGCAGTAGATACCACTCCTTCAGTTCAGCCTTCAGATGAAACCACAACTGGTATTTTATTGCAGCCGTGGTAGAGACTCTGAGGCAGGGGCACCAGCCTAAGCCATCCCTGAATTTCTGACCCACAGACACTGTGACATAATTAACATTGATTATTTAAGCCACTAAATGTTGGGTTCATTTGTTACACGGCAGCAGATAACTAATACACAAACCTATATTGTATATATAGACCCAATCACTCTGACAGGCATTTTATATGTATCATAAAATGTGAGTACTATCAACAGTCCCATTTACAGGCAGGGAAACCAAGGCATCGGTAGGATAAATAGCTACCCAGAGTCACACTGCGTAAGTGGGAAAGGCATGCTTAAGACCCATAGCCTTAACCAGTATGCTTCCCAGCCTCCTCAGGTAGACTTCACTGGGGAATGTGAGCATATTAAACCCAATTAAATCTTCAGAGATGAAAATAAATAAAACAACCCTACCCCAACTATTTCAAATAAAGAATTTCTACAATGATTGAAATTTACACAACATGAAGCCAACCCTTTCCCCAACGTTAAAGTTTGAGTTAAGGTAATTGATATTCTCCTGATGTTACACTTTGAAAATGTTTCTGCTTTTCCCAAGAAGAGCCATTTTTACTTTCTACTGCCATGGTATAGCCTCCTAATGCTCAGAGATCACGGCAGAATGATTGGCTGTGTCTCATCAGCAAGCTCATGCTTTGATGGTGACTAGTATTTACAAAGGAAAAAATTGTCTCTCACAACTGAACTGTATGTGACATGACTGGCACTTTCCAAGCATCCTTGCAATGAGTCCTAATGATTCCACATAGAAAATGTACACCAGGGTCTACCCATCCCACACACGCTGATGTGTGCACAGTCACTGTTACTGTACCAGGAGTGATGCATTCCCAGACCTGCGCAAACAGGCCCCTCGGTGATATGTATGAAAATGAGTGGATCACATTTTTTTAAAAGGAGAGAAACAAACAGACAAAGAATATAGCCTGACTTATAAACATGGGAACCAACAGCCCCCCTGCTTTAGCTATTCTGCTCTAGCACAAAGCCTATTTTTTGTTCCTTTATGTAATTGTCCTGAGGCTGGAAAAGCCTGAAGTTGCAGGCAGTAACATTTAAAGCTACTGCTATGGAGGAAAAAATGCTGTAAGTAATGAAGATGACAGCAGATTGAGATGAGAGGGGAACCAAGCACTTGTTAGGGGGTGGAGTGGTGAGGAGGATTAAAAGCAGCTCTGGATGTCAAAAACATCTGATTTTAGAGTCAGTAACCCTAAAATTAGAAAAATAGTGGATAACTGAAAATAAACTTCGCACATATGTAACATGTAGCTTTCAAAAATGTACAACATTCTGAACCTTCCCAAATAAATTAAACGCCATACCATATTGGAGATAAGACCATTTAAGGGGAAATTTTATTCATAATTTAAATCTGAGAAACCGCATGCCTCACCCTCACACTAGGGTGAAAAGTGAAAATGGCCTAAAACTGCCTGGATTTTCCAGTGCAATAGAACCCAACTGTTACTCTCCCGCTAGGATGTCACATTCTACAATATGCTACGACAGACTGACTTGGAAAAGGAACAGGCAGAAATGCAGCCAAGTATATACAACCTCAGGAGTGGAAACTGTGTACATCAGCAGGGCCACCTTAGGTCCTCAAACACTTCAATCATCAAATTGCTTTCGAATGATGTCTTGCTACCAGAAAACAAGTTTTGGGAGGCCAAGTGCGTGATCCGCCGTTTGGGTGGAGAGTGAGCAATTAACGCGAAGGGAGGCAACCTAAGGTTGAAACAAATGCCCCATCTCCTGGTCTGCGGGTGCCAGTAACCCTGCCTGCAGGCCACAGGGTCAAACAATACTCAGGAGAAGGAAGCCTGCAGACCAAGGGCCTGGTTCCCAGTTCAGGAAATCGAGGCACAGAAAGGGTAAGTCATCTAGCTGGAAGTGGAGCTTCATCATATTTTCAGGGATCTTTTTAAGATATAAGATGCCTCTGGTCAGGCCAAACCCTGACTTCAGACAACGAATCTCAACCTCAACTATCAGAATTATCTGAGGAGCTTTCCAGGTGATTCCCAGCCCCAGAGATTGGAATGGGATTGGAGTGGCCTGGAAATGGGAATTTTTCAAAACTCCCTAGAGACTGTGACGTGCAGCTAAGGTTGGAAGCACTGCTTAAAGGTCTCCACTCACATAAAGAATGTAAGGATGTCACCTCTACTTCTTTTATGCTGATCTGAATATTTTGTTATTAAAAGAAAGTCATCATAATACTGTATCTGTCACAAATCTTAGGTGAGTTTGTTTTTTTTTTTTTTAAAGTAAGTTTACTCAAGAGAAAAGAGTAAATTTTTCTATAATTTTCTGACTTAGCCTTCAGACAAAGTTCTATGAATCAAGTATACATTCATATTTTGGACAACTGAAAAAGGGGTATTTGTTTCCATTACTATACGGAACTATATTCCCAGCTTGGAAATGAACAGAATATTATCTGAGAACTCTTAAATTCCTGGTCAGCTTGATGATGACTGAATAAACTCTTATTCCAGTGAACCAACTAACCATTTTCAGCAATTCAAAGCACATGTAATCACCGGTTCAAAGCATTTTGAATTGCTTTGCTTTTCTAAATAGAAAAGAAAAAAAGACTCACGAAAAGAGTACTATAATGGAATATGTTCGTCAAATATTTGTACAAACAGAAAATAATCATATTTTAATAAAAGTTTTCATTCATCTGTAACAGTATGAATCTCTAATACATTTAATTAACAAACTCCTTATACAGTATTTACAATATTGATACTGAGCCAGCCAACGAAAACAAATCTTACGTATCAGGCCAAGCTAATTATAGTTACAAAACAGCTTCCGACATAAATTTTCAAAAGAACTGTAGTTCAGGTCAATTTTTTTTTTTCCTTTAAGACTAAGCTTACAGAATCATGTGACTATATGTAAAGAAGTTTGATCCAGTCTTTTTTCCTCACACCATCACTCTCCAGATCCAACAGACTGGCTAAGGAGGGGACGGCCAGACCCCCAGGGACTTTGTCAGCATTGCAGTTAATGATCTGTTTACACAAGGGGAGATACCACCAACCTAAAGTGGACTCACATTTAAATTACATCATCCAAAGGTGACACCCCAGTCTTAATAGTAAGGCTGCCAGATTGAACCCTCAGAAACTACATATTCCCACTTAGAAGGATGCTTTCAGCTAAATGAGAAATGGTCCACTTGCTGGAAGGCTTATCAAGGACCCGCCGTGACTTTAGCTCTTGGGTTGCCCACTGCATAAAACTGTTTGCCTTCAGAGACTGGGACTCCCTTAGCCCAGCTGGTTTTTGGGTTTTCACTGATGGCTGTACATCTTACAGGACCCTAGAATTGAACACCAGTGCACAACCCTCCCTCACCCCCATTCTGAAGCTCCAGATTCTCCGAATGGAGAGAAGAGGCTCAGATGGAGGCTGTACCCCTTTCTCCGTCTCCAATACCACCACCCTAGTTCCACTCCCTTCCTATCTCCCCTGGATGATGGCAAAAGCCTCCTACCAGGTCTCCTTGCTTCCTCTCTAGCCCACCTAGTTTCCCTCCTGAAGGCCATTCTCCACCAGGCTGTGCAGTTAGAATCACACCTGAATCCTTACCATGGCCCCAGGGGCATGTTTTCTGGCTGCTTATCCAACCAACCTCAGCCACCTCCCACCTCTCTGTCACTCATGCAACCCTTCATGTCCTTTAAATACATGGAGTTCACCCTGCACTGGAGCTTCTGCACCTGCTAGTCCCTCTGCCAGGACGCCGGCCACACAAACACCTCCTCAGGGAGCTTCCTCCTGTCAGCCTGGTCCAGGCTGTACAGAGGCCTCCCTGGGCCACTCCATCTAAAGTGGCTCCCTGCTGACTCCTCTGTGTAAGTCCCCTTTATCCACACTGTCCCCAGAGCCATTATCTACCCTTCTGTGGGCCCTGAGAGGATGACCCAACCTATGGACTCCACTTCTGGGGCTCCCTTGCCTCCTGGCTGCCCTTTGAGTTCTGCCAATGAGATCAGAAGCCTGGGAATTTCTTCCCTGCCTGTACCCTGCCTTAGCATCTCAACTCCACACCTTCAAGTCTACGGCTCCAGGCAGGCGGCTCCTCACCTGGGTTTCTGGCCATGTGACTTCCTCCCCCAACTCCAGCATCCAGCTGTTGCTCATGGCTGCAGGCCTGGACATCCCTTGTTGGTTCCTTAAGGCCTGCCCCAATTCACCAGCTCTTCAAAAAAAAACCTATGAACCCCCACAGCATTAGGACCTGACCGCTCTGACCAAGCCCCCTCCCCTTGCTCTCTATCCACCTGTTTCCGTCTCTTCATTGCATTTATCACTATCCAAAATGATCTTGTTCACTTGCCTTTTTTCTATTGTCTATCTCCCCCTCAACTACTGGATCCTAAGCTCCATGAAAGCAGGGAGCTTGAAATGTTCCCCGCTCTATCATCTGGGCCTAAACCAGTGGCTGGAACACGGTAAGCACTCAATCAACAGCAAAGCCTGAATGAAGCTACATCGTCTCTGCTCAAAATATCACCGAGTCAGTAAGACCTTCCCTGATCATCTTATGGAAAATAGCCATTTCCCCTCCTCTCCCAGACCTCCACTCCCTCCTCCTGCCTTCCAAGTCTTACTTTTTCCTATAGCATCATTACTTTCTGATATATTTGATATTTCTTTATTGCTTGTTTCTCTTCCAAAAAAAGGTCGCCCTGGAGGCTGAAATGTTATTTTATTTACTGATGTAGCCTCAGAGCCTAGGACAGTACCTATCCCGCAGCAAAGTCTCAGTAAGTATTTGTTAAAATGAATAGCTAGTGAAGTGGGCAAACTTTCACGTAACGCAATTTCAGGGTTGTCTCCAACACTGGAAAGAATTCTCTCCAACACTGCAAGTAAGTGCCGTCTTACGTTACTTGACCTGGTTCTAGCAGAAAGACAGCCTAGAACGCCTGAGGAAAAGCACTGAAATGCTGGCTAGCGCTTAGTTTATACGGAGGGGAAAAGGTTTTAGAGTAAGATCAATCAGTAAGACCCTGAGTTCCTGACAATTGTTGCTCTAGAAAGCATGCCTGGAAGCTTACCTAAGCACACGGCCATTGTAATTCCTTTCAGAAAGTAAGTGAACATATAAGTTATAAATAAATGACATTTACGCACACCATTCTGTGTTTCACAGTGGTGGTGTATTGGCAGCAGCCTTCAACTATAGTTCATTGACAGCATTTGTGGACCCACAGCCAAGCGCTGAAAGCACTGCTTTTTTTGACAGCTGCTCTCCTAATGGGGCATCTCTCAAAGACCGGTTTCATTCTGCGACGCCCACGCTGTCCAAATTTTGCTCTGCACAATAACTGCAGATTTGAAATAAATTCCTCCTTCCCACCACCATTATTGATTATTCATACCTGCCCCTAACCCTCCAACGTGTATAAATTGTGTGGATTTTGCGGGGGAGAGGCGGGGGAGGGAGTCAACTCCCCATGTACTGGGTGTCCCCGATGGCAGCAAGCCACACCTTCATACAAGGGGGCAAGGTTCTTGACTAAATATCCTAAAGGTCTGAAAGATGGTCCCCTTCCCCCCAACGCCATTCCACCGAAACTGGCTAGCCGCTGGCTAATGAGCAACCACGGATCCTCACCCAAACATTGGCTTTTCTTCCAATAGTGCAGATTGGGAATGCAGGGACATCGTCCTATTTATGAACACTGAGTCGCGTCGCCGCTCAACGTCTGATTCCTCCTCCCTAGGAATGAGGTGACCCCCTCCTCCAGCGCGTAAACGCGGGGCCATGGCGAGAGCGCGGGGGGCGGCGGCGCTGCCCCACCTTGGGGAGCGAATTCACCCCGCTGGTCGCACCAGCCTGGGCGCACACTGGGGCCGGGACGAGCCTGTGGGACCCCGCGGTGAGCTGCGCGCGCCCCGGGGGTGCTCGGGGACCGAGACCCTCGGGGCGCCGCCCCCACGCCCCAGCCCTGAGGGGTCCGCGGCCCGGGGCCCCGGGGGCGTCGCTGCCTCCCAGCCCCGCTCGTGGCCGGGACTGGGCGCTGCGACCCGCGCCGCCTCCTCGGGCAACAAGTGTCCGCCCTCCGCCCCGACGGCCCGCCCGGCGCGGCACTCACCCGGCACACGCCGTCCACGAACACGCGCGGGTCCAGGTGGCAGGCGATGGTGGCGCTGGGCAGGTCCTGCAGGTCCACCTCCTCCATCTCGCAGTCAATGAAGCTCCAGTCGCCGCCGCCCTCGTCCGCCTCTGCCGGCCCCGAGAGGGGCGCGAAGGGCCGCAGCGTCACCCCCGGCCGCGCTCCCGCCTCGGCCGCCTCCGCCGCCGCCCCGAGCCGGGGCCCGGCCACGCCGTCCTCCATCCCCGCGCCCGCGCGACCCTATGCTCCCCAGCGGGCTGCGCCGGGCTCGCGCGCCGGCGCCTCACGCGTTCCCGTCTGCGCCCGGCCGGCAGCTCTGCGGTTAACCCCCTCGGGATCGCGCGGCGGCAGGCGGCGGGCTGTCACCAGGCTCCCAGCGACACGGCCTCCCAGCGCCGGCCCCGCCCGTCACCGTTCTGCGCGGGAGGGGCAGAAACCCGGTGCGTCGCCAGCCCGCCCGCCCAGCCCCTACGGCCGGCCACCGGCGGAGCCAACGGTGGCCCCTTTAAGGCCGGCGCCGGTTGGGCTATTGTACCCCGCCCTTCCAGGAGACGGGGCCAATAAAGAAACGGAATTCTCTTCACGTGACCCTCCTTCTGCCGCCCGAAGCCCGAAGCCTCAGGGCGGCCATGTTGGTTAGGGGCAAAGTCCTCGTTGCCAGTTCCGCTTTTCTGACAGCTGGTGCCCGCTGAAGGGCGCCGGGTAGAGTCCTCGGCTCTTGGGCCCTTGGGGTAATAACTGGGGAGGCAACGTTTCTGTGGTTCCCATGTGGTGACGTTTTGAAGCACAGGGACCCACTTTTGGGAATTTAAGCGAGACCTAGTCTCGCTGTGGCTCTGTGGCCACTGGCAAGTGGTTAGATGCTTACCGTATATTGTCAGATATAGTCGCAATAAAGACCGAACTAGAACGATGATAACAATGCCTTACTTTTCTATTTCAGCGTACTAGTCACTATACCATTGTCCAAAATTTATGTAATTAGAAGTAATTTTTCTGAATTACCACTATATGTTATGTACAATAGGACATAACGAAAGAATTAAGAGATCACCCCTTTCCTTTGGGGAACAGCGGAAAAATAGAGGACCTCAAGTGAGCAGACATGTCTCTTCCTGAAAAATAGAATTCTTTTTTTTTTGGGCAGTATGATACAGTGAGAACTTGGGTCTGAATTTCAGCTTTGCTTTTAACTACTTGGACAAATAAACTGAATCTCAGTTTCCTCATCTAAATAAATGACATATTACTAAGAATTCGGTAATTGCTTAATAAATGGTAGCTCTGTTTATGCACTGGGTTCTTTGGAGGTTGTGAAATTAGAGTTGTATTTTTTCTTAGAGTAGGCTTACTCTCTAGTTAGGAAGTGTTAGTAATTATAACAAAAAGTATATCCAACCAACAGCTGAGATTTATTCAGAACTTGCCATGTGCATGGTTCTATGATTACTATTATCACAGTCTTAGGGCAGTCTGTGTCCTCAAGGAGTGAAACCCAAGAGGAATAGTAATACCCATGCAGAAGTAACTCACAAAATAGAATGTGATGTAAGGATGTGAAAGGAAAATCTTGGGCCCCCAAAATCACTAAGGAAAACTAAAGCTGGAAGCTGGGTAGGGCCAACCTGCCTCCCATTCCATTCAAAGTCACCCCTCTGCTCACCAAGACAGATGCATATCACCGAGACAGATTTGCCTCCTTCGGAAAGGCTAATCAGAAACTCAAAGAATGTAACTGTTTGTGTATCACCTATCTGTACCCTGAGCTCTCCCTCCAGCCTCCTGCCTTTGCAGTAGTTTTCCTGCCTTTGTTTGAAGTTGTCCCGCCTCTCCAGACCAAACCAATGTACTTCTTACATATATTGATTGATGTCTCATGTCTGCCTAACATGTATAAAACCAGGCTGTCCCTTGATTACCTTGGGTACATGTCCTCAGGACTTCCTGAGGCCTGTCATGGGTGTGCCCTCAACTTTGGCAAATAAACTTTCTAAATTAATTGAGACCCGTCTCAAATTTTCAGGGTTCACAATATATTGCTGATGGGCATGTAAAAAGGCACAGCCACTTTGGAAAACAATTTGGCAATTCCTCAGAAAGTTCTATGTAGAATGACCATATGACCCAGCAATTCTTCTCCTAGGTATACACTTAAAAGAAATGAAAACAGTCGGGCGCCGTGGCTCACGCCTGTGATCCCAGCACTTTGGGTGGCTGAGGCGGGCGGATCACCTGAGGTTGGGGGTTCCAGACCAGCCTGACCAATATGGAGAAACCCCATCTCTACTAAAAATACAAAATTAGCTGGGCGTGGTGACACATGCCTGTATGGGGTGGCTGAGGCAGGAGAATGTTTTGAACCCTGGAGGCGGAGGTTGCAGTGAGCTGAGATAGCGCCACTGCACTCCAGCTTGGGCAACAAAAGCAAAAACTCTGAAAGGGAACGGAAGGAAGGGAGGGGAGGGGAGGGGAGGGGAGGGGAGGGGAGGGGAGAGGAGGGGAGGGAGAAGGAAGAAATATGCCCACACAGTAATCTGTACACAAAAGTTCACAGCATCATTATTCAAAATAGCCAAAAAGTGGAAACAGTCCAAATGTTCACCAACTGAAGAATGGACAAACCAGGAGTATATCCATACAATGGAATATTTTCCAGCCCTAAAAAGGAATGAAATGCTGATAACATGCCACAACATGGAGGAATCTTGAAAACAACATTATGCTAAGTGGAAGAAGGCAGTCACAAAAGGCCACATGTTATTCCATCTATATGAAAGGTTCAGAATAGGCAAATCCACAGAGACAGAAGGTAGTTCAGCGGGTGCCAGGGTTTGTGAAAGGGGATAATGGGAAAGGACTGGTAAAGGGTACGAGGTTTCTTTTGGGGATGAGGAAAATGTTCCAAAATCAATTGTGGTGATACTTGCACAGCTTTTTGAATATACTGAAAAATCACTGAATTGTACCTTAAAGGGTGAATTTCAAGGCATGCAAATTGTCTTTCAGTGAGGCTGGTATTTTAAAAGACCACAAGACATTGGATAAAATGCAGCAGAATGGATGACACTGCAAAGCCGAAAACTCTCGGTAAACTCGGCCAGGCATTGTGAAAAGGGTAACAAAAGGATGAGGCACTGGTTTTGGAAAAACAACATCCAGTCATCCTGTTGCTGGGTGGGTCCGTGTTTTCATCCTTAGGACGGTATGCTCTTTCATTGCTGGCTTACCATAAGCTGCTTACAGCATGCAAAGTGGGCCTGTTGGACAAAGTGTTCAAGGGGAAGGAAAGCACCAACAAAACAGAAAGCCAACATGCAAGCAGAGCAAACCCTCGCAGCTGGCTCTCTGATGTGTTAAGACAGGAGTGAACAGGAACAACCTCAGGCGAGTGGTGAGGACAAAGTTACCTGTAACTGACTCCAGAATGCAGCTGGTCATCGCTCAGATACAGACCACACCAAACGTTTTCCTCCCCATCTGTGGATCCCCACCTCTCTCCTCTCCTTCCCCATCTGCACTCCCCCAGGAAGCTAAGTGAAGAGGGTGACTTTTCTTAGTTCTCCGACCAGATTAATTACTTGTCTATATAACTCCGAGAACAATAATACTAATCTCTTCTGTGTAGCTCTGAAATCATTAATGGGTATACACGTAAACTAGCCCACATCATCTTAACAAACTGGTGTTATTACTGCAGATTCTTAGAACTGAGGCTCAAAGAGATCAATGACCTTCGCACAAGAAAATAAGCAGAGAGCCCGGTGCGGTGGCTCACGCCTGTAATCCCAGAATTTTGGGAGGCCAAGGCAGGTGGATCACCTGAGGTCAGGAGTTTGAGACCAGCCTGGCCAACATGGCGAAACCCTGTCTCTAGTAAAAATATAAAAATTAGCTGGGCATGGTGGTGCATGCCTGTAATCCCAGCTACTTGGGAGGCTGAGACAGGAGAATCACTTGAACCTGGGAGGTGGAAGTTGCAGTGAGCCGAGATAGGGCCAGTGCACTCCAGCCTGGGCAACAGAGCGAGACTTCATCTCAAAAATAAATAAATAAAATAAAAATAAACAATAGCCTCTCCCAAGGAAGAGAAAAAAGCAAATCTATGAGCTATCAACAGCACAGGCAGAAACGAAATAAAACATGCTCTTTCAACACCATTGCAGACATCTCCAAGGGTGAAATCAACTATACCTAGGGGTAATCTCTTAAGAGGCTGTGCTGCCGTAAAACGTGTACAAATTCCTCACTAGTTATTTGGAAATTGTTAGCTGGGCCTCTTTTACCAGCTGTGGCAACAGGACCTAAGATCCATCTCTGCTTCCCCCTTTGGCTTCTAAGTAGAGAGCCTTCCTTTTTCATTGGCTCAAAGGAGCTGATTTGATCCAGCTCTTCAGAAGGGGAAGGAACCAAAATAAGTAAAAAAATAATCTCCGTGATTCTTTTTTTTTTTTTTCAAATAGGCAAGGGACACACATTTTAATTAATATATGCTACCACCTCCCAATCATTTCCTCTCCTTACATTTCCTTCATGTCAGCCATTGCAATTACCCAATATAAAAGGAGAAGAGGCGCTTAGAAAACCGTGTTTGGTTATTTTTGTTCTTAGCACCTGTCTCTTACATCAATTGCAGCCCAGTTATGCAAACGTGCCGATGCATGGATAAATGTGCCCATTCATTTGCCAGGTGGGAAAGTTTTACTCCAGATACTTTTAGTTGCATCCTGTTTTATTCTGGAAATTAAAGGACGCTGTGTTCAGTAGTCACTTGCCAAGTGTTTATTAAATGAACCAAAGGCATTTCTGCACATTCTGAGAAATTATAGACATTTAAAAAATTCATTTAAGGTGGAAGGCAAATTGCTGACTTTCTGAGTGTTTGCTTTCATAACAAAAGAACAGTACCACAGACTGCTTCAATGAATAAACCCCTTAAATAATTCATTTGGAAGGCTCTATTTTGTTACCACCTATAAAATGAATACAAATGTTATGCTATTTTATGATTATTGTTTTGTTTTATTTTAGCAATAGGAACTTTTTTTCCCTACTCAAAGTTCATTTTTAAAACCCACTCTTAAAATTTTCTGTTATTTTTGATGGTCTTATGATGCTTTTTTAATTTAGAAAGACAGTTATAAATTTGATTTGAGGGAAAATAGTAGAATTTGGTGACTTTGTCTTTCTAAGTGTAGAAAGGAACTTCACTGACTTTGACATTTCTCTAAGTTCTCTTTGAAGCGTGCTGACACTCTTGTGACTTTTATGCTGAGTTAGGAGTCTTCTGGTTGCCGGCAACCACAACCTCTGAAGCCAGCTTAAACAGGAGATCGTTTAAATTAAGGATGTAAGGCAACTCTGGAAGCCTAAGGTGAGAATACCGCCTTGGGAAGGGTCTAGAAGATGGACCTTGATGCTGCTCAGAAGCTGGGCTGTCTTCCTGGGCCCTGTTGAGGCTGTCAGAGGTGGGGGATGAACACATAAGCAAATGGGCCTCCACTTCTGAAAGTCAGCAGCCCCAGCATCTCCAGGGAGCGCTCATTGTTCAAAAGGTCTTCCTTTGTTTCAAGCTAAAAGCACGGCTCTTGCAGAAGTATTGCACACTCTCCAGAAGCCAGAGAGACCTGGCCTTCATTGCAGCTCTGTCCTTTATTATCTCTCTGGCCTTGGGAAAACCACTTGACCTCTCTGAGGTCCTGTGTATAAAAAGGTGATATAAATAGCTTCCTTTCAGAGGTGTTGCAGAGGCCAGACACATGCCCAGCTAATGCCTGCCACAGAGGACGGACTAGAAAGGAAGGACCTCAAATTCTCTTGGTCCCAGCTTTTCATTTTAAGATCTCCTTCTCTTCTATGTCACAGTCTCTTAACACAAAATAATAGGTAAAAGATCTTCCCCTCTGGCCAGTTTCTCAGGAGTGAATACCAGGGCAGAATCTGGATCCAGGACCAGTGAGCTATTTTGCTTGTTATGAGTTCTTTGGATTTCAAGACAGATGGTACATTAACAATTCATCCCACCTCATCCCTGCCCTATTGACAGGTTTCCCTGGCTTCCCTTGGGAGCCACCTGTGTATGCTGGGCCAGCCTGTCCTGAGATCCGCCTGATGTCACTGACATAATTCCAACAGGACAGATTTCCTTTAAGGCTAACCTAGGCTACACTGGAAGAACTGTCTTGGGTCACATATAAAATACACTAACACTAATGATAGATGGTGAACTAAAAAAAAAAATTGCAAAAATAATCTCATTATGTTTTAAGAAAGTTTACTAATTTTTGTTGGGCCACACTCAAAGTTGCCCTGGGCTGCATGCAGCCTGCAGTCTGTGGGGTGGATGAACTTGCTTTAAGGGGTTGGGTAGGGCATCCTTGGTGCTTCTCCCAGTGTCCTCCCTCAGGGTTGGGTTTTAGTTGCTGTGATGTGTTCCTTCCTTGATTCTACCCTATACTGTAGAAGCCATATCTTATTTGCCAGTGGCATCGAATAGTGCCTGGTGTGTTGAATAATGATGCCTTCTTGCTTGTATACTCACCCCGAGGAAGGCTAAAGTGACAACACTAAGCAAGCCTTCTCCAGGCCTGACTCAGCCTGACTTTGGGTCAGGGGACTCCTACTCTCATTGGGATGCTGTTATGGTTTGGCTGTGTCCCCACCCAAATCTCATCTTGAATTGTAGCTCCCATAATTCCCACGTGTTGTGGGAGGGACCCAGTGGGAGATAATTGAATCATGGGGATGGTTTCCCCTGTATTATTCTCATGGTAGTGAATAAGTCTCATGAGATCTGATGGTTTGATAAAGAGAAGCCCCTTTTGCTTGGTTCTCATTCTCCCTTTGTCGGCTGCCATGTAAGATGTGCCTTTGCTCTTCCTTTATCTTCTGTCATGATTGTGATGCCTCCCCAGCCATGTAGAACTGTGAGTTCGTTAAACCTCTTTCCTTTGTAAATTACCCAGTCTTGGGTATGTCTTTATCAGCAGTGTGAAAGCAGACTAATACAGATGCTATGTGCAGAGCGTTATCTAGATGCTAGAGCTATGACAGTCCACAGAACAGACAAGGTCCCTGACTTCTTGAAGTGTACTTCCTAGTGGTAGTGGAGGGAAGGAGAGAGATGGACAATAAATAAAATAAGTAAATACAACACGTAATTGTTGATGATACACATGGTGAAGTACAAAGGAACAAAAAATAAAGCAAGGAAGAGGAATTGGAAATAGGCAGGAGGGAAGATTTCAGCTCTGGCAACCAGGGAAGACTGAAGAAGGGTAAGAGTGCCATGGCTACTTCTGGAAAAGAGCACTTCAGGCAGAGGAACAAGTGAAAAGTCCCTGGGTGAGCAGCTGCTCATCTTGTTGAAGCAACAGTGCAAAGGCTGTGATGGGTTTCTTCTAGGGCTGAGTGAGTGATCAAGGGGATGAGTAGTGTAAAGAAAAGTAATAGGGTCAGGTCATATAGAACTTTGTAGGGCACAGAAAGGAGTTTGGGTTTCATCCTTATTGAGACAGGGAGCTGGTGGAGGCTTGAGCAGAAAGTAGCTACCCTGATCTTTCTTATGACTACTGGGAGGACTCATTCGGGAGCTGTGTGCACAGAAACTGTATAGGGACAAGTGTGGAAACCAGAGACCTCTCAGGAGGCTGTTGCCATCATCCCGGTGGGAAGAGGTGGGAACTTAGGTCTGGATGGAAGACTCGAAGTGGTAAGAAAATGGTAAGATACTTTCTATGTTTTGAAGGCTCAGACAACAGGATTTCCTCAGGTTATTAGTTTCCCATGGATGTAATAATAAATTACCACAAGCTTAGTAGCTAAAACAATACAAATGTATGGTTCTGGGGGGCAAAAGTCTAAAATAGGGAAAAGGGGTCCGCAGAGCTGTGTTGCTTCTGTGGGCTCTGAGGAGAATCGTTTTTGGTTTTTTTTTTCCCCCTGAGACAGAGTTTCGCTCCGTTGCCCAGTCTGGAGTGCAATGGCATGATCTCTGCTCACTGCAACCTCCGCCTCCCAGATTCAAGCAATTCTCCTGCTTCAGCCTCCCAAGTAGCTGGAATTACAGGCATGCACCACCATGCCCGGCTAATATTTTCTTTGTATTTTTAACAGAGATGGGGTTTCGGCACGTTGGCCAGGCTGGTCTCGAACTCGTGACCTCAGGTGATCCGCCCGCCTCGGCCTCCCAAAGTGCTGGGATTACAGGCGTGAGCCACCGTGCCCAGCCTATCTGTCCTATTTAGAGAAAAGGAGGCATCAAGACTGACTCCATGGCTACAGGAAGGAGCTGCCTCTAACCTGGATAAGGTAGACCGTGAGAGGGACAGGTTGGGGAACAGTTATCCTTAGCTCACTTTGGAGCAATTCAGGATTGAGAAACCCATTAGAGGTGACAGTGGGAGCACAGGGCTCTAGATGGCATCTGAAGCCACTGAGCCACTGAGATCCCCTAGGGAGTGAGTGTAGCTGTTGACAAGAGAGTCTGGGGTCTGGACCAGGGGCATGGTGACACTCAAACATCAGCCAGCTGTGGTACCTGGGCAGGGGGGTCAAAGAGGCTCAAGAGTCGCCAGGCAGGTGGGGTATTCTGGAAGCCAAGGCCAGAAAGGGCTTCCCGGAGGAGGGCACCAGCGCTGCTGAGAGTCAGCTTGAGAAGAGCCTTCTGTGACAAGCACTGCTGAGAGGTCAGCTTGGAGGGGACAGGGAACTGAGTTTGGATTTCCAAGTTTGGCAGTCCTTTTTGAACTTGGCAGGAGAAATTTTGGAGAATTACTGAGACATAAAAGCCTAATTGGGAGCAGAAAAATGGAAGATAATGAGTGTAAGCAACTGTCTCAAGAAGTTGTGCTGTGAGGGCAACTGAGACAGTACATGGAAGAGGAAGTGGGAGTGAAGGGAGGGTTTTGTTTGGTTAAAGATGGGAGAAGGCACCCCAGGTCTGTCTGCAGGTGTGGATAATCCAGAAGAGAGGAAAGCTTGATGACCAGGGCAGGGAGCGGGAGGGGATTTCTGCAGCCATCTCTGTGCGGAAGAGAGGGCACCTGGTACATGAACGGAGAGGCGGGCCCAAGGTGGCAAAGCAAATCTGTCCATCGACACTGAAAGAAAGCAGCATGCAGCACGAACACCCTGGGCATCAGTGCGTGGGGCAATGCAATATTGGGGCAGGGCTGGTCAAAGCCACCTGTGGTCACCTCCATCTTCTCAGTGAAAGAGGAGGCTGAGTGTGGGGATGACAAAGGTGGCATTGAGTGTTGAAGGCAAGAGAAGAAAATGTGAAGTGATCTTCTAGGAAAGTGGGAGAACAAATGGACTAGGAAAATATAGGAGGATTATATATGCACACCAATGCCATATGAGGATCTGAGTATCTATCAGTATCAATGCCATATGAGTACCAAATATGTATACAACATACAAATATATGTACATATATTAATGTTTACATACATTTGCAACATATATGTTAGTAGATATAAGCAAATATATTTATATGTCTTACATATAATATGACACATGCTGCAACACAATTATAATCTATGGTATCTAATATATACTTGATGGTATATGAATATATGGTCATACATCATACATGAATATAGCAATATAGGCAGATAATATATGTTACAATGTATTATTGAATTGTGTATATTTTATGATGTACAATAAAAACACAAGTATTTATGACTTATCTGTCTCCTCTACTCTATCCAAAATATATATAATGCACGTTATAAAACATAAAGAGAAATAGGAATTTTTAAAGTATAAGAAAAGAGAAATAAACACAAATATAAATGTGTCTTGAGTGCTCATCCTTATTTTCTCTAGAGTGGAATCTTAATGAAGGCAAGTTCTTTATTTTCACGACCACTCTGCCCCGCCTAGAATGTCCTGGGCCTAGAGGGGGCCTTCAATAAATATTTATTAAATGAATTAATGAAAAATGTATTTTATACTTGAACTTATCCAAAAGGCTGAGAAATGATGAAAGATATATCTTATTTATTGATAATCAAAAATATTTTGTTTTCTTAAAAAATCTCCTGTTATTCTGAACGTCTTATTAACAGTGTCTTGGTGAGCGTAATGTTATTAAACATGCCTCACCCTTTCGGGAAATCATGGCAAACCATGTGCGGCATGGAGCGGTGCGCTTACTAAATCACAATATCCATTTTTCAATCCCACCCACCAAATCTAGAAGGGATGATTATTATCACTACTGAGTAAATTTCCATGCTCCCTGATATCAATGAGTTGTTTTTTCACATTAATTGGAAGTTGTTCGTTTTTATGTTTCACAAATGGGTTTTAAAACTCACAGAACCCCTTGGAAGCTTTTAGACAGCTGATAAAATTGGGTTTCCTAGTTTAAAGTGCAAGATATGAGAGCTTTTATAGATGTCACACATTATTTTTTGTCAATAAAGTCACTTAATGACAGAAACCTTTCCAAACTTCTGTTTTCAGGATGTTCTTACTGTAGCACAAGTTTCCGGCAGACAGTGGTTACTTTCTCACTCATTGTTAACTGGCACCTTGAGCTTGAAGAGCCAGGTCAAGCTGGTTTGTTTGTTTATTTATGTTAAATCACCACCGTGGCTCGAACCTTGTAACCTGACTGGCAGTTGCTCATGGGCAGAGGGGAGATGTACCAGCTCTGTTCCTTTCTTGCCATTCATCTCTGCTTGTGTCCTTACAAATAGCTTCAAACCTTAAGTTCTAGGGTATATGTGCACAATGTATAACAAAAAAATAAAAACAATAAAAAATAAATTAAAACCCTGAAAAAAAAAAAAAGAAATAGCTTCATACCATTTCTTTTTTTTTTTTTTTTTTTTTGAGACGGAGTCTTGCTCTGTCGCCCAGGCTGGAATGCAGTGGCCGGATCTCAGCTCACTGCAAGCTCCGCCGCCCAGGTTTACACCATTCTCCTGCCTCAGCCTCCGGAGTAGCTGGGACTACAGGCGCCCGCCACCTCGCTTGGCTAGTTTTTTTGTATTTTTTAGTAGAGACGGGGTTTCACCGTGTTAGCCAGGATGGTCTCGATCTCCTGACCTCGTGATCTGCCCATCTCGGCCTCCCAAAGTGCTGGGATTACAGCTTCATACCATTTCTTAGCAGGCATCCTTGCCAGACACTTGTCTGTTTGTGTGAGGATTGGTTCAGTTAATGACTAGATAATATAAACCACACATTCTCTTAATGAAAATTTGGGATCTGCAATAACAGCACAATTCTGGAAACAGAGGTGTGTGGAGCCATGTCAGCCCGTGCCACCTGGCACCCCAGGTGCCCATCAGGGGACCTAGTGCGCCCTTCTGACACCTGCCTGTCTGGCTTCTGCAGCAAGAGTAAGCACCAGGGTCAACCCACATAATAAAGCAGCAGAGGAATAATTTGCTTTTTTTAAAAAAAGAAAAACCTAATATAAACAGAAGCCGTAATATTTTTCACTCATCCCAGTGAGTGGAGGTCATCACCTTCCACCATGGAGACCTTGCCCTATAGGGTGGATGAGCAGGGAATGGTGGACAAAACTCCATCAAAGACAACTGCTTCCTCCTAGACTGTCTCGCTGTAACCCCTGGACTGCGACTTCAGGCTGAAGAGCTTTACCTAGGTCAGAAACACAGGCTAATTTCCCAAGAACACATCAAATGCAACAGGTCAAAATGAAGTCTGCTCGCTCTGCTCTGTTCTGATTCATATCCACAAACTGCTCAGTAACCAGGGAAGAAACCCAGGAGCCCTGAAAACTGCTCCCTTTGTCTTATCCCCGACTCCCCCACCAACTGATCTGCTCACCCAATCCACGCAGCCAGTCGCCAAGTCCTGCCACTTTCCCTGCTGAATCATTGTGCCACGTCAACTGCGTTTATCACCTCTCCTAGAGTCCCACTCCTGGTCTCTCAGCTCAGGACCATTTCTTTCTCTGCATCATTTCTTATGTGGATCACCTAAGCTGCTTTGAGACTGAATCCTTGCTTGAGGGCAGAGCTCATGACTTGGGAGCCTTCTTCATCCTATGGTTGAGTTGATTACGAAGGAATTTTTGCCAGGACTAGGTATCCAAACAAAGATCATTCCATTCTCTAACAGATGAAGCCTGTGGTCCCCTGTAAGATGCAGTCCACCATATGATGCTCTCTTAATTACTTGTATGACATGCAGCAATCATACTTTATTAGAACACTTGTCTTTCTTCTCCACTAAACTGTGAGCCTCCTGAGGACAGGAACTGCAGTAGTTTTCTTGTATACAGCATGATGCCAGGCACACAGTAGACATTTGATACTTGTGGTATCAAATGTGTGTGTCATTTGAGAACAGGCACCTTCTTAAATTTTTTTTTTTTTTGAAAGAGATAGGGTCTGTCTCTGTTGCCCAGGCTGGAGTGCAGTGGTGCAGTCATGGCTCACTGCAGCCTTGAACTTCTGAGCTCTAGCAATCCTTTTGCCTCAGCCTCCCAAAATGCTGGGATTACAGGTGTGAGCCACCATGCCCAGCCACCTTCTTATAATTATATGTGCATCCCCAACCTCAAGCACTTGACAGCTGACTGCTGAAGAAGTAAATGGATGAATGAAGGAGTGAATGGATGAATGAAGGAGTGAATGGATGAATGAAGGAATAAATGGATGATCGACAACACCCCTCAAATAAATAGAAAAGCAGGTTTTATAAGGTTGTTCTCAGAGTTTCCACCAGTGCCAGCTAGGGAAACATTAACCCAAGTCCCGTTTGTTACATGAAAGCAGTTCTGAGGGAGCCGACAGTGCCGTCCTCCATCTGGCTTAATTCAGGAATAAATTTACTCTACATTAAGGGCTGGACTGTATGCATTTCAGACAACTTTCTGTGAGTATGGAGGTTGCCATTGAGATGTCCACCCATCCTCCACCTTAGGTGGCACTAAAGAGGCCCTAAAAGTTGGTCTTTTGCTTTACATTCTAATCACTTTCCTCAGATTCACATTGATTTTTCCAATGCTTGTATAGCTTTTTGTGGAGCAAGCTTTTTTTTTTTTTTTTTTTTTTTTTTTTTTTTTTTTTTTT